>NC_057392.1:40766842-41066842 GCF_019320065.1 Cervus canadensis
AAAAAAAAAAAATCATTCTCAACAATGGAATATCAGTCATACAAAAGAATGAAATGATGCCATTTGCAGCAACATAGATGGACAACATAGAGATTGTCATACTAAGTGATGTAAACCAGACAAAGATCACATGATACTGCTTATATGTGGAGTCTTTAAAAAGCTACAAATGAACTTATTTACAAACAGAAAGGAGATTCAAAGACATAGAAAACACACTTATGGCTACCAAAGAGGAAAGAGGAAGGAGGGATGAATTAGGAGTTTGGGAATAACCTAAACACACTACTATATAAAAATAGATAACCAAGAGGAACCTACTGTATAACACAGGGAACTATACTCAATATTTTGTAATAATCTGTAAGGGAAAAAAATCTGAAAAAGATTCAGTATATATATATATATATATATATATATATACGTGTACATGTATGTGTGTGCATATACGGGCTTCCCTGTTTGCCCAGGGGTAAACAATCTGCCTGCTATGCAGGAGTTGCAAAAGACACAGATTGGAGCACAGCCCCACTCTAGTATTCTTGCCCGGACAAGCCCATGAACAGAGGAGCCTAGTGGGCTACAGTCCACAGGGTTGCAAAGAGTAGGACACAACTGAAGCGACTTAGCACGCATGCACCCACGTGAATATACATGTACACCTGAAATAACACAATATTGTAAATCAACTATACCTCAATTTTTTAAAAAAACAAATCACTCTCCTTTGTGTATTGTGCACCACCCTAGACAAAGGCCAAGTTCTAGGCTATTTCCTTACCTTACTTAATCCTCACAACCCTACAAGGTAATTATCCCCTTGATTTAACAGGTGGAGGAACTGAGGCTCAGAGAGGTGAAGTCATTTGTCCGTCCAGCTCAGCCCCAGCCCACAGCCCAGGCTGTAGAGCTGGCGAGGGGCCTGTGGGGGACCTGAAGCTGCTCCCCTGTGTCTCTGGAACAAGCTCATCCAGGGAGGACCGAGTAGGAGCACCGGGCGTGTTGAGGAAGGCTGGAACGGACAGGGAGGAGAGAGCGGAGGGAGATCACGGGGCGTCGGGGCCTGACAACAACTGTGTATGGGGAAAACAATTTTGTTCAACAGGGTTATTTATAGGGATGTTTTTCCTCAGTACTCCCTTCCCCCATCTCCTCCCTTTTGTGTTAAAAGGCTCCTGGCAGATTGGTAAAGGCTTACAGGCAATGCACAGGAAACTCTGGAACACAATGCGCGGGCGGAGACAGATCCCCACCCACCTAAGAAAATCGCTTGTTTCAGTAGTCAGAGACCCTGGGGGAGACGGGTGGAGCTGGAGCCACATCTCTGCTCCTTTTACTGAAAGAAGGCAGTGTTCCCAAAGGGGTGCAGAGCAGAGCAAAGCGGGAAGCAGAGGCAGAATGCGAGGCAGCAAAACCAAACAAGACACCAAGACACATGAAATCAGCCAGATAGCCAAGTCATCACCTCTCCCGAGGGCTCCCGAATTCTATGAGTCTAGTTTTTCCTTCCCAAAGGCTCTGTTCAGTCTGTTGAGGAACTCCCAAGGTACAGAGCAGAGAGTGAGAAAAGTGACCCCAAACCGAGTCGCCATAAGGGATCGCAGAACCTACTGCTAGGTTCTCAGGGCAAACCCAGCCAGGCCTCCAGCGGCTGCCGCTTCCAGCAACGCCTCCCAACCCAGACATCTGTCCCTCTGGGACACTAAACAGACACCTCCATCTAAATGGAGTCAAATTCAGACTTAGAAACGAAGGCCACTACTCTATATGAAATAATCAACAAGGACCTACTGTATAGCATGGGGAACTCTACTCAATATTCTGTAATAACCTAAATGGGAAAAGAATTTGAAAAAGAATAGATATATGTATAACTGAATCACTTTGCTTTACACCTGAGACTAACACTACATTGTAAATCAACTCTACTTCAATATAAAATAACTTCAAAAAAGAGAGAGAGAGCAAGAAACGAAGGCCAGACCCTGCAGAAAGTTTGAAGTCAGTTATAATGGTGATTCAGTCCGGGGCACTTGGCCCTCCCTCTGGCCTTGTGAAGTCTTTTCTCTGCTTGGTGACTCTAGGAAGGAAGTCTCCCGCTGCTGTTTGGCAGCGTCCAGTGCCCGTGTGGAGCGGGACAAGAGGGTCTTGTGCGGCCTGGTTTGTTCATCTTTCTGAAACTGAAGATTCATTTAGTGCCACACTGCATTATGGGTCAAATACAGTTTCTAAAACACTGAGCAGGACACAAAAGGTCTCCAAACCTCTTGTTTTTGAATGACATTGATTGCAAAGAAATTAGAATGTAACTAAAATATTGGAGGAGGAAAACTTACTTCTCAAATAATTTCAAATACTGTGTGCAACTATCTCATCTAATCTCTAGTTTTAACTTCTACCCAGTCCTGCATTTTACACCATCAAAGGGCTTTTCCTCCTGAAAGCTCCGACATGGCCCTTGGCAATTACGTTTCATCTTTCACTGAAAAACAGCCTTTACCCTTACCAGCCCCCAATCTGATAAACTTGGAGTCATCTTGGACTCTTATCTTCTCCTGCAGCTAATCTTTTAAATAAAAGTCTGAGGTTCTGAATTAGCAGGTAGGGGCACTGATCAATGTCATTTTATTTTTTTTTAAAAGTAAGACTTAAAAAAAAGTAAGACTTTCTTTTTTATAACTGAGGCTTTGCCGGTGGAGCCCATACATCAGTTCGGGGTGGGGCGGCCCAGCTTGGGATCAGGACTTTGGGAGAAACCCTCAAGTCATTCCTGTGTGAGATCTTGAGTGAGGCTGGGAAGGGGGGGTTAGGACTGAGACGAGGTGGGAGGGCCCCTTGGCGAAGAAGGGAGAGATCTGGGTTTGTGCCTGTTGTGACATTGTTTCTCCTCCCATCCTGGGCTCTGGATGGAGCTGGAGGAGACAGAACAGTTATAAAAGAGAAAGTCTTACTTTAAAAAAAAATAAAATTGCATTGATCAGTGCCCCTACCTGCTAATTCAGAACCTCAGACTTTTATTAAAAAGACTAGCTGTAGGAGAAGGTAGAGTCCAAGATGACTCCAAGTTTATCAGATTGGGGGCTGGTAAGGGTAAAGTCTATTTCTTTCTCATTAGCCCCTCACCTTTTGGCAGCACGCCAACCTTTTCAGCATCAGGGACCCATTTCATGAAAGACTATTTCCCCACAGACCAGGGAGCAGGGGTAGGGGGTGGTTTGGGGATGATTCAGGCACAATACATTTATTGTGCATTTTATTTCTGTAATTATTACATCGGCTCCTCCTCAGATCATCAGGCATTAGATCCGGGAGGCCAGGGTCCCCTGCCTTCTGCCCTTTCTATTCCAAAATGTCTAGCTGATGGAGAAGCAACTGAATCACACTCTCAGCTGGGGAAGTGACTGTGAAGCTGTGCTCCCCAGTGCTTTCTTATTTATATATTTATTTTTTTCCCTGAGCAATACAGTTCAGCAACTTTAGGAATTGAAAGGGAACTAAAATATCCAATACTTCAGAGACAAAGAGAGGGAGAGAGAATATCATTTATAATAATAACTATGTCTGTCTTTCAACTTTTAAGCTGGGAGTGGGACCGTTTAAAACCTTCTTCCTCCCTTCATATCACCTCATCTGCTTGTTCTTAGAAGCCCATTTCGAAGCAAAACTGGCTTTTATGGTTGCAGAGGTGGTGGAACTATGGGAGGTCAGCAGCCATGTTTCAGGATGTACCGCTTGCATGCTAAAGGTTATTCCTACTTCCAGGCTGGGAAGACTTATTCTAGTTCTCATTCCTTCTCTCCTCCACTCTGTCCTGTTTGATTATTGTTGCTGTTGTTTAGTTGCTAAGTCATGTCTGACTCTTTTGTGACCCCATGGACTGTAGCCCACCAAGTTCCTCTGCCCATGGGATTTCCCAGGCAAGAATACTGGGAGTGGGTTGCCATTTTCTTCTCCAAGGGATCTTCCCCACCCAGGGATCGAACCCGCATTTCCTGCATTGCAGGTGGATTCTTTACTGCTAAGCCACCAGGGAAGCCCCCTTGTTTTAATAGAGATTGGTAATGTGGATCTCCCTCAACTCAACCAAAGATGTGTATCCCATCTCACTTGGACAATTAGAAGCAACAATTTGCATTATAACTTACATCTGGGAATACATCCCCCTAGCACTTGGGGGTGCAATAACAGAGCTTGGGATATAAAACTTTCTAGAAGTCCTTTTGCTCTGGCCATCCTCATCCTCTATTGGCTTCAGATGCTCAGGGGTGGTTGGGCTCAGACCTCTCGCATGGAAGAAACTCACTAAATATTATATATCAACCTGCTAGGGCTGTCATATCAAAATACCATACAGAAGGTGGCTTAAATAACAGAAATTTAGTTTCTCACAGTTCCGGAGGCTGGAAGTCCAAGATCAAGGTGTTAGTAGGTTTGATTTCTTCTGAGGCCTTTCTCCCTGCCTTGCAGAAGACCACCTTCTCATTGTTTCCTCACATGGTCTTTTCTTTGTGGTATACATTCCTGATCTCAGTGTCCTAATCTCTTCTCACAAGGAAGCCACTCAAATTGGATCATGGCCAAATCAAATAGCCTCATTTTAACTTAAGTGAAAGTGAAGTTGCTCAGTCGTGTTCGAATCTTTGCGACCCCATGGACTGTAGCCTACCAGGCTCCTCTGTCCATCTATGGGATTTTCTAGGCAAGAGTATTGGAGTGGGTTGCCATTTCCTTCTCCAGGGGGATCTTCCTGACCCAGGGATCGAACCTGGGTCTCCAACATCATAGGCAGACGCTTTTACTGTCTGAGCCACCAGGAAGTCCCATTTTAACTTAAGCACATCTTTAAAGGCCCTATCTCCAAATACAGTCAGATTCTGAGGGACTAGGGTTTGGGACTTCAACATATGGACATGGAGGGGGCACAATTTAACCCACCACACTCAACAGTCATGACAACACTAGCATCTTCATTTTTTATTATTTATTTTTGGCTGTGCTGCGTGGCATGCAGGACCCTAGTTCTGTGACCAGGGGTGGAACATGTGCCCCTTGAACTGGAAGCAAGGACTGCCACTGGACTGCCAGGCAAGTCCCAATCCTTAACCTGGAAAGGGGGAGAAGAAAGTGGGAGAGAAAATGTACCTAGCAGAAGGATGAGCTAACACTTGTACCCTAGAACAAAGAATTCAGAGCATATTAACCAGAGCCCATGAACAAGGAATTATAAGAGAATTTAATTGGTTGAGCATGAGGATAGGAGGGACAGCTCTAAAATTGCTGATTTCTAACTCTTAGTTTTTTTTTCCCGCTGGAGAAGGAAATGCCAACCCACTCTAGTATTCTTGCCTGGAAAATCCTACAAACAGAGGAGTCTGGTGGGCTACAGTCCATGGGCTTGCAAGGCGTTGGACACGACTGAGTAACAGTATACAACTCTAGTTTTATGGGCCACCTTGGTAAAAGAAAGGCTAAATCACAGGTGACATTAAAATCTCCCAGTACTGGGTGGGATGGGGGAGGGATGGAGTGGGAGTTTGGGATTAGCAGATGCAAACTATTATATAAATAATGAAAAGCTACAAGGTCCTACTGTGCAGCACAGGGAACTATATTCAATATCCTGTGATATACCATAATGGAAAAGAATCTTAAAAAAGAATGTGTATATGTATAACTGAATTACTCTGCTGTACAGCCGAAATTAAGACAACACTGTAAATCAACTAGACTTCAATTTTTAAAAATCTTCTAATACTCATTCTCAGTGAGTATTAATACTCACTCACTTCTAATACTCACTCTCACTCTCATCTGTTTATATACAGCAGAGAAGATTGCTTCCAAGCTTGGTGAGTCAAAGAAGCAGATGGCACAGTTTGATAAGCATCAGTCTTAACCAACTGCAGATAAGATAAATAACAAGTGCTCAGTCACTCAGTTGTGTCCAACTCTTTACAACCCCGTGGACTGTAACCCAGGGATCAAACCCATGTCTCTTGCATCTCCTGCGTTGGCAGGTGGATTATTTACCACTGTGCCACCTTGGAAGCCCAAGCTAAATCACAGAAAAGGACAGAACTCTTCCTTGGGAGTTATATGTGAGTAAAGTGCTTTTTACATCATGATAATCTGTTAAAAGCATAATTTGTATTATCACCAAATAGCTTAATTAGTCCTCCTGTTAACATTCCTACACTGTCTCCTTGTAACTTTCTGGGAAATCCTTAGTCCAGTGGAAAAACCCATTGGAACCCAAATCTGACTTCCTTCCACAGATCCAGAAAAAGCTACATATCTTAGAGTAAGGAAGAGGGAAAAGAACAATGGGAAGAGAAAGAAACATAGTGAATGTCCAGAACAAGGGCTAGATGTAAATTCAGCACCTATCATAGGGCTTACTCACCACTGGGGAGAGAGCAAATGGGGAGAGGATGACTTTCTAGCTCCCTGGGTCAGCCTGGCACCATGTAGCTTCATTATCCAACTTGATAAATTGTGAGTTCTTCCCACCATGAGGCGTAGACAGTTAACAGCTATCAGAGACAGAGAATCACCATGTACACATTTCAAATAAGGTTTTGTTCAGTTGGTCCAGACATAATGGAGGCCTTGTCCAGTGCTCAGTATTACCTTGACCCTGAATCCTAAACAATCCACAAACCCAGCTTATCATGAAGCAGGCGTGGAAAGGTCTCAGGCTGTTCCAAAAAGGAAAATTCTGTGCTTGTGGAGTCCCTTTGGGGAATCCTCAGTAAAGCACAGAAGAATCTTTGGGCTGAGTCAGTCATTAGCTTTATAATTCATCTAGGAAAACTTGTTTTGTGACAACCTACACCTGCTGGGTTTGATGGTGCTTAATGGGATCTGGTACATAGCTAATATTATCATGGGAAGTGTTTTAGAATTATTTGTAAATTACTGTTTATTTAACTGGTGAACCTTACTGTCAGAAAGATCATATTTAATAAAAATATTATGCAATTAAAAATTAATTGATATTGATTAAGGTCTGCTGATTAGTCAATATTACTGTATCAATATAAATTTCCTAACTTTATACTCTGCTTATATAACACTAATATTTCGGAAAGCTGAATGAAGGTATATAGGAATTCTTTGACTATTTTTTGTAGAATTTTTTATAAGCTGAAATTATTTCAACATAAAAAATTTAAAAAGAGTATTTTTAAAACTTTAGAAAGATAATTCACAGGACTTGACAATTTATTCAAAAACTTGTGTTTAGGGGCTGGACCCAGGAAAAGAACAACACTTCAGCATCTCTCCTTTGCTGCCAAGATGGTAAAATGCACTGTAGGTCAGATATGGAGGTCTTTGATACAGTAAACTCCTAAATAAATATTAATAGTAATAATTATAGTCTCATGTGGAGATGCTTCTCTATAAATAAAGGAACAAGTCATTATACTAAATACCCTACCAAATATTCTCCAAGTAGCTTACAAGAAGCTTAGAAACTGCTGTCCTAGAAAAAGAAAACAGGGAGTCATTGACAAATGTTGAGCAAAGCAGGCAAACTACAACAGCAACAGTTCAGGAAGATTCAACAGGCCTTTAGTGCACAGGATGAAGTGGAAAGAGACAGCCCTCAGCAAACCCCACTAGGAGTTATTCTAACAATTTAGGAGTGAATGGTCCTCACCAAATGGGCCTGGAAGGAAGAAGCCCAGAGGACAGGCATTTTGAAGGACTCATCGGTCTGGGCGGGATTAGACTGGAGGTGGGGGTGGAAAGAGAGAAATGAGTCAGTGGTTACTTGAAGATGTCTCACCAAGATGACTGGCACAATGCTGGTGTCACTGAGAGACTGATGGAAAATGGAAGGAAAGATCACACACAGAGCTTGGGGCGCAAACTCCAGTGGCTCCAGAGGCCAGGCAGGTGCAAAGTGGGGACGACAGGCCGTGGTGGCTTTGAAACTGGACAACTGATCTCTCTAAACAGGGTGGTGGTCCATGGGGGTTGATACAGCTTGGCATCAGAGGTCCTTGCTATGTGGGAATGCACTTTTGATGGTACCAGATCTTCAATTTCTTCAGGGGAAGCCAGAAATCCAGATCTCATATGTGAAAAATATTAACTCTTTAATGTTGGCAATTAATTTTTTAAAACTTGAAAACATGGCATGTGCTAAACCAAACACATCTGTGGGCCAGATTTGGCAGGCAGGCAATCTATCAGTTGTAAGCTCTGACAAAGAGAGAAGGTCAAGGGTCAAAGTTCATAAACTATCTTGGTGATACATAGGAAGATAAGAGACTGTAAAGGGATCCAGTAACTAAAATACTATACCTAAAGTTTTTCCAGCCTTCTGAGCTGTATGAATGTCCCTACCCTTCAAGTCTATATATGGGTTTGAATTTACACAGGAAGTCTAATCTAATTCTCAGATGGTTAAATAATAAGAATTTGAGTGGTTACTGTGTGCTGAGTACACAGAAGTCAAAGAATTTCAAATTAAATACAGAAGAAAACACATGCCCTCCTGAAACCGTGAGACAAATCATGAAATAACCTGGGAGACTGCTTTCTCCATATTAGGTTAGAATATCTGAGTCACCTTAAATCCGAGACTGCCCCCCAAAATCACTTCCATTTAGCAAACTTTGCAATAACGTGTGTGTGTGTGTGTGTGTGTGTGTGGTATGCTTGAATCTCTAACCAGAAATCTGATTTCCTCAGCAGTGGTTGCAAAGCGACGGCATCCATTCCTCCCTCCGCTTGGGAGGGACTTAGCTGGGTTGGGGGTACCTGGGCGCCGGCAGAGGAAGGTGGGAGTGGCAGGCGGAAACCCGCTTTCCGTCAGGTTTCTCCGCTGGAATCCCTGTCTTTGTTTCTGTCATTACTCTTTAAGTGTTTATGTAGGAGGAGACAGGCACCGAAATAGAAAGTGTCAAAGAGATGATGACAGTGAAGATAAAAACAAGGCAGGACATTTTTTTTCAGTCCCACCTAGCCCCTTCCAACCAGAAAGCCAGCGCGCCTCCTCTGGCGTCTTCAAAGAGCCGTCGGTGGGGCAGGAAGCGGGCGGTTCGGGCTGCGGGTGCTCCTAGGAGCGCGGCGATTTCCTCCGAGCCGCCCAGTTATCTCCAGAGCCGCCGAGCAGCTCTCCTAAGAGCGCGTTCTCTCCCCCACCCGGTCCTCCTCAACCCACCCACCTACTTCCTCCGGCTCCATACACACACCAGAGCGGAGCTGCCAAAAATTTCCACCCTCCGCCCCCCTCCCTAGCTAACTTCCTTCCAGCATTTCCTGAGCTGGATGATCCTAGGATTTGTAAGACAGGAAAAAAGGAAGGCGTGAGGGCGGGCGAGAGAGACAGGATGCTGGATTTTCGTCCTCTCCAAGCCGTCTGAAGACTGGACAGCGCGCGCCGGGCGGAGGACCCACGGCAGCCCCCCCGGGCGGTCTCCGCGCCCCTCGCCGCCGCCGGCTGCCCTGCGCTCTCGGCCACTCCCCGGGCTTCGAGAAGGCGGACTCCGGAGAGCTCGCCCTCCGTCCGAAGGGGAGGAAAACACCCGAAGAAGACACCGCGGGAGGCCGTGAAAGTCCCGGGGACTCCGAGTGAGGAAGTGGCACTCCCAGCGCGCCGGCCCGCCGCCGCTGCCAGCTCCGCACGGCCTGCGGCACCGCGGCCCTGGAGGAGCGCGCCGTGGAGTTCAGGCTCCGCGCCCCGCGGGCTCCATGCGCGCTGCCCCGGGGCCCAGGCTCTCCCCCACGCCCCTGCGGCCCCCCAGCGCCGCGCCGCAGCCGCTGATCTAACCTCCCCCCGGAGACCATCGTAGGCGCGGTGCCAAGCAGAGAGGGGAGGGCGAGACGGGGGGGCAACCTCTTTGGGACTAACTCATGAAGAACAAGGGTGCCAAGCAGAAGCTGAAACGAAAGGGAGCCGCCAGCGCCTTCGGCTGTGACCTGACGGAGTATCTGGAGAGCTCAGGACAGGATGGTAAAGTGCCTTCTCCCCACCCCCCACCCCCCGCCGCTTCTTTTTGTTTCAGAGCGAGAGAGGGAGACTCTCGTAGGGCGTGTTGCATTCAGTTCACAAGTTAATGTATTCCAGGCCTGTGCGCTCGTGGTACTTTTTTAAAACAAAAAACATATATGATCTTAAGGTGCATAACGCTGCCACCCCGACGTGCAGAGGTTATGTCACTCCTTCCGTTTGTGTCACACTAGCCGTTAATGGGCGGTGCTGCCACACGTCTGACCGGCTGCTCTGGAGGGTGGGGGGTGAGGGCGCGAGAGGTCCCGCTCCCAACTTTGGATGTTGGAGGGGAAGGATGAGGGCTGGACCTGAAGGATGCTGTTCAGTGGGCTTCTCTGGGCACGTAATTATGACCGCCTTAGGTGTCCCTCCAGGGCTCTCCAATTTCGTCCGCTCACATCTTTTTTTATTAATGTGCTGGAAGGCAGGGGGTGCGGTGGATCCTGGCTGGGGGAGTGGTTGCACAAACATTTTCTGAATTTCTGAACTGATGCCAAATATATAGTACATCCCTCCCTCCCCCTTTCCAACCCTTCAGACCCTTCACCTCCTCTGGGCTTTCAGAGGAGCATTTGGTGTGTCAGACAAGAAGAGTGTTGTGAAAAGGTCAGAGGGCCTTGATTTTAAAATAGTTTAGGGCATGTAAGTGAATAGGAGAGTCGCTCTGTTTTCAAGGTCAGATTGGAGAAAAGGGAATCCTCCAGAGTAGAGACAATTTAAACATTTGTTGGGGGGAGGGTGAAAGAAAACAATCTAGAACAGAGTAATGGCATTTGAGGTTAGAAGTTTTTAATCATAGGAAAGTTGGGGAAATTGAGCATTAAATGACTCCTTTTGTAAGGTTGACTGGCCCTGCATTTATCCATGACAAAAAGGCCTTGTCTTCAGAAACTTCAGTGAGAAGAAATCACTATATGCGCCTTCTGTTTATACATAGATAGATACAACAAAGGGGGGAAACTGAAGGGCTAGCTGGGCAGAATAATTCTGCCTCCAGGAAAGTAATCTCAAAAGCTATTTGATTAGCTCATATCAAATGTGCATCTCAAAAACAGAGCAGTGCTTTTGTTTCTATTTCTTTTTTTTTTTTTTAAAGACTCAGCACCACCTTGTAATTTGCAGTGGTGTGATATTCCTGTGGTATTCTTGAGTTCAGAGGCTGCCGTGTCTTTAGGACAAATGAATGGCTTAGTATTTTACAGCTTGAGAGACCACAGGTTTCAAAACTGCCTCTTTTAAAACTGGGACACAACTGAGTCAATTCATTTAATCCCATCCAGCAATCTAGAGAGGTAGATTTGAAATAACATCCTTGAATTGATTTTTTTTTTTTTTTTTTGAGAACTCCAAGTATGCATCTTAACCACTACCATCAGGCATTCAGAATGAAATGTTTTCCTCCACCTGTTTTTTAGCAAGGGGGCTTCAGGGTCTTGTCCAGGTTCACTTATGAATGTTCCCACCAAGTGGATGTTAAACTCTGGGCCCTCGTCCAAAGCTGAGAGGTACATGGAGGTACTTCTTAGCCCTGCCCTTTTCTGACCATGTCACAGATCCTAGGATGAGCAAAGAATCCCAGGGTTCTGTGAAAACACCTCAAAGGCAGCCTTAAACAGTTCCTCTTTCACCTGATTTATATTTTGAGTTTTCATATATGTTTTGTATGGGGGAAAAAAAAAAGAGGGGGATACTGCTTAAAGAAAAAAAAAATGTTAAAACCAGTACCCAATGCATCCTGCCCTGGGGAGAAGGGGAGAAGTCCAGAGAGGTAAACTGACCTGCCTAAGGTCATACAGTCAATCATGAAGGAAGCAGAGGTCTCTGGCCCACTTGGCTCCTTTCCCCTCCTTGGCTTCCTTGTCTAGGCCAACATTCTCCTCTAATGATTTTTTTTCCCCCTAAATTGAAAGCAGACAGTCCTGCCCCAGAATCAGCAAGCTTTCGAGGCTGACATACCTGAATAAAGTTCAGCTTTGAAAGAGAAGGAAACTGACCCGCTTAATGACCCACCTTTATTGTGCCACGTAGGAATTAGGCTTGCCTAATAGGCACTTACGTAAAATGAGAATAATTAGGATTTCTTCTCTCTCATATCTAGAACTAGTTAGGCAGTTGTCTCATTTTCTTTAGAGGGTAGCATCAATAAATAGCGTTAAGGCTAATGGTTTTCTCTAAAACAATGTGTCCTCCTCATGACTGTTCCAAAACATGCATTGATCTGCCCCCAGGGAGGAAAAACTGACTTAGGCAGTGCTCCTTTGCCCATGACCTTGGAAGTTCAGCCCAGAATGCTGAGGGTGACAAGTAACTAGGATCTAGAAGGCTGTCACAAAACTAACATTGTGCGTGCTAAATCACTTCAGTCATATCAGACTCTGTGCGAACCAGTGGTCAGTAGCCCGCCAGGCTCCTCGGTCCATGGGATTCTTCAGGTAAGAATACTGGAGTGGGTTGCCATTCTCTCCTCCAGAGGTTCTTCCCAACCCAGGAATCGAACCCCAGTCTCCTGTCTCTTGCATTGTCAGGCGGGTTCTTTAGCACTAGTGCCACCTGGGAGCCCCAAGACTAACATCACAGTTCCTCAAACTTTGGAGTTCAAGGATGGAATGAGACAGAAAAAAATGGATTCAGGTCTGGTTGCACAGGGCAGAAGGAAAGAACAGAGATGTGGGGGATCCAAGAAAACCCCTGTGTCGGTGGGAAAGGGAGGGAAATGTCTGAGTTGGGGTATAAGACAAAGCTGGTTGGTGACAATTAAATGTTCTCAGGTCACCTGAACATGGGGAATTTACACCCCTGGACTGAGCACAGAGGAAAAATGTCATTCACGTCTGCAATTTGCTGTAGCTGAGTCCTGCTGCATCCAGTTAAACAAATCTGATGGGGCAAGATGTTTAGGTGACATATAGGTGTTCATCTTTGAGCAGACGTTGCTTGGGGCCAGTTTCGTCTTTAATCTTTAGGACGCTGATGAAAAACAGAAACCTTTTCTTAGAAAACACTCACAGAGACACACACACACCATATCCTGTGTACAGTTTCTGTGGGCATCCACGCAGATGCCGGGTTCAGATCTTGCTGTTGACCGTCCCCAGCTGCAGACAGAGCTGATGCAAATGACCAATTTCCCCCTTTTGCTTCTGTGGCCACTTTTCTCCAGCCTGGTGAGAACACCCAAGAATGGGATGAAGTTGCTCCTGGCCAACCTGGCCAGCTTTTCTCTCACTTCCCCTCCAGCACAGTGGCTGCTGCTCCAACCCCCAGCTCTCCCCTGAGAAACAGATAACTTTCTCTTCCTGTCTGGAATAGAGGGAGAAGATCATCCCTTCCTCACTGCTGATGCTGAAAATAGTAGTTTTATTTTTCTTCTTTTTGACCACTGACTAAGAAGACCCTTGCTTGCAGCTATGTCATGAAAACCCCAGCATCGTATCGCCTGCAGTTGGGAGGCTGTGGGTGAAGCCTTGTGAGACCAGCACGCATCCAAGGGCATTTCCTACCTCTCCCCTCTGGGCCGAGTGCCTTGGGTCTTCTCACAGTGCCTGGAAATGCTGTGGCCAGGAGTCAAGGGACCAGGAAGAGAGCATTACAGGAAAGCTGTCTTCTGCCTCTATGCTGGTCACACTCTCAGAGCTGAGGGCTTCCTCACCCTACCCAACAATCTCTGTCCTCTGACTCACTCCTGGGTAACCACTGTCAGGGTGGTGGTTTGCCATGATGGCAGCACAATAGAACTATTTGGGGAGCATTAAGAGAAGTTGATGTCTGGGCCTTCTCTCAGAACAATTAAATCAGAATCTCTTGGTGCATGGGTATGTTTTAAAAGCTTCCTAGATGATTCTTATGCAGGAAAAGTTGAGAACCACTGCTTATAGTGCAGGGATTTACAGATCATTTACTCTTTGATAAGCAGCCTTGACTATTCAGAAGGTGCCCTCTGAGTGTTTGATAAGAACATTGTTCATGAAGGTTTTTTGAGTTCTTATCACGTTGAAAAAGAATATGTACTGATTTAATGGATGTGAGTTTGAGCAAACTCCAGGAGATAGTGAAAGACAGGGAAGCCTGGTGTGCTGCAGTCCATGGGTTGCAAAGAGTCGGGCACAACTTAATGACTAAACAACAACAATATGTATGTGTGTGTATTTGAGGAGTTCTAGAAGGTTCATAATGAATAAATCAACACCCATTATGAAATAAAATTTTCAAGCTTGATGAGAGTAAGATGGCCCTAGTATCTCAAAGAACAAGGATAAGGCAACGAGAACTTTGAGGTGTAGTTATTCTAAGTGTACTTCTTAGGCTAAGTCATTCTCTTACTTTGTTCATTCATTTATTTGACAAATAGCTATAAGGTGCTGTAGAGGTATGGTGGAAGAGAAAGAAACAGGCACCCCAGACTCAAGAAATTTACAGTCTAAGGGATGTGAACAAACTTTCGGAAACCAGTGGCTCAATTTAACTTTGAAGTTAGTTGTTATAACTGAAGGAGAAAATGCAAAAGCTCTTATCTTTGATTAAACAGACAAGAAACCCAAACATAAACAGGACAAAGTCTGAGCAAGGAAGGTGAATGTTTTTCTGTTCACTAGAAGATTTAACACTGAATGGAAAACCAGGGCAAGGGAATTCCATTGGCTTAGTGGTTTCCTTCCCAGCGTCTTGCCTGGCACATCATTATCACACCTTCCCTAGCTAACTGTCCATCCTTTGGGTCTCAGCTGCTTCTGGAAACCTTCCTTGATCCTCCCAAGTCAGGTGCCCCCTACTGGGGGCTTCCATTAGGAGTTCTGGAAGCATGCTGCCTGGAGCTGAATCCAGACTTTGCCTGTTCCCAGCTGAGTGACTGTGGAGCAGGCTACTTACCCTCTCTGGTTCTTCCTTTCCTCGTTTGTGAAATGGGGAGAAGGGGACTGACGTGAAGAGAAATGAGTTACTACGAGCAAAGCACATAGAAGAGGGCATGCATAATAAGGTAAGCTCTAAATGTAGCTTCCCTGGTGGCTCAGTGTAGAGAATCTGCCTGCCAATGCAGGAGACTCAGGTTCGATTCCTGGGTTGGGATGATACCATGGAGAAGGAAATGGCAACCCACACCAGTGTTCTTGCCTGGGAAATCCCGTGAACAAAGGAGCCTGGCAGGCTGCAATCCATGATGCGACTGAGCAACTAAACAACAACAACAACAAATGTAGCTATTATCATCATAACATTCTGGATGTGCCCTAAAATAACCACATATTATCTATGCCATGACCAAATGAATGCATGAGGGCTCCCATGAAACGAATAAATGATATGGCCTGGTAAAGAATCCGCCCGCAATTCAGGACACCCCAGTTCGATTCCTGGGTCGGGAAGATCCACTGGAAAAGGGATAGGCTACCCACTCCAGTATTCTGGCCTAGAGAATTCCATGGACTCTATAGTTCATGGGGTTGCAAAGAGTTGGACATGACTGAGCGACTTTCACTTCACTTTCAGATGGGTTAATTAATTACCAAGAGGGACAGGAAGCAGATTGGTTGCCCCACTAAGCAGAGTTCACAGAGGGATTTCCCAGCGCCACTGGGAGTAGAGTGTCAATAGACAGTGGCGGGGGAGCAAAACGTCAACCTGAAACTATAGGGTCCTGAGAAATATCTGAGAAAGATACCCTGTCACTTCCGGACCTGCAGGGAACTGAAAGAGAAGTCCAGTCCTGGAGGTGGAGCTTGTGGAGACAGAACAGCCACCTCCTGGGCTTGTGTTTGGAGAGGCATCCCCAAATCTGGGCTCTCACAGTGAAACAGGAAGAACTAAAAGAGGAGAATTAAGGCTTTTAAACCTGAAGCAAACTAACTGACAGCGTGAAGCCAAACTGTAAGTAACTCTGTATGGTCTGGATGTGGCAAACAACCCACCCAGAGGATGGAAACAGCCATTCCACCTACGCACATCCCTCCCTCCAGCCCACTCTCCAGACCTCTGCCAAGAGCCCCTTGACCACAGGCATAGCCTTGCCCTTCCTCCACCCCATCACCACTGGCAGCTGCCTAGATGTCTTCTAACCTCAGGAGACCCAGGCCTTTAGACAGCTAAGGAAACCCTTGGTCCTGTTGTCCCAGACCTGCCCTGGAGCCCAGTGGACCATCTGCTGGGGCAGAGGGAAACAGGTTGAAACTAGAAACACATTTTCCCTTAGATGATGCTGTGGGTGGTGGATTATCTCCCCAGTGCCATTAGAGCTGTGGTTTTTGATGCATTCTCTTTCTTTACCCCCTTAGTCCATTAGGCATCTGTGGGCTAGCCTGGAAACTTTCTTCTGTGGGAGTGGGGCCGGGGGAAAACACATAAATTCCAGAAGCTGAGCGACCAAGGCAGTTCTGAATCACTTGTTGAGGACCAGTTGTCCCCAGGAGTCACCTCACTGCAGAAAGTTTCCTGGGATTTTGTGGCAGAGGGTGCAAGAGGAGGACAGGGCTCAGAGGCCCAGAACTCCGTCTGGGGATGAGAGGTGATGCCCAACTCCTCTTCATTAGATATTGCAGGTAAAAATGTCTGGAACAAAGTACCGATAGACCCTCAGGTTGGGACTTCCTGGTGCTTCCTCCAGAGCAGGCTGCTCAGGGTGAGTTGTACCCCATCCCTGGTCTCAGGACTGCACTTCCCTCTGTGTGGTTCCTTCACACCAGTCTTGAGGCCCAGGAACATGGCTATGCTCGCTCCTTTGGTTTTCTGTTTTGTTTTCTTTTTTGCTTATTGCTTTCCCTGTATTGAAGCCAAGGTGGCCTTTTCTCTCCAACTCGTCATCACATTTCTAGTTAATTTTCTTTTTACTTGCGGGTGCATGTCCCACCTGATCTTCTGTTTCTTTTTTATGCTCCTACAACTGTCATGTGTCAGGTTAATGGGTTTTGGTGTTTCTCCCTCAAAGGACCATCCTTGAGTCCTAATTGAGGTGGGGCCACAGCCTGATGGAACTTTAGGCCATCTAGATCGCACCCCCGCCCTTGTCCCTCTAATCTGTGCCGCCGCCCCCCCCCGCCCCCCCGCCGCCCCACTCCGATGCAATTTTAGGTCAGGCTTAAAATAAAGGACCCCTGAGGAAACATGCTGATTTCAATTCAGAAGAGAATAGATACTGGTGCTGGGTTGTTAAGAGCAGCTTTTTGATGGAGAAAGATGAGAATGTTAGGATACTAAAGGGAGGAGGACAAAGGAGAGAAGGAACCCGAAAATGAATGCTGGGCCCCAAATCACAGCTACTTGTTATTTTTATTAGTAGAATTACAATCTGCATTGTTTGTTTACTATGTGCAAGTCACTTGATACATACAAAGTAATATTTTCAAAATCTGTATGAATTCGGACATTTTCCCCCTTTTTATAGAGGAGAAAACTGAGATCTGAGAGGTTAAATCACTTGCCAAGATTATTGAGATAAGAAAAGCAGAATTTAAATCAAGATCTATCTGACTCCTCAAGCCCCGCATGGTCTTAGGCACAAACACAATTTCCCAAAATAGCAGATTTCATAATTTGACATTTATGTCATAGTTTTGTCCAAAAAAAAAAAAACCTGCGAAAAGTGGCCTTTTCTCCCTTGCATTGTTCTTCCCCCAGCCTAGGTCTGGAATAGTAATAATAACGACTAACATTTGCACAGCACTTCACCCCTACCTACTTGCTTTCAAGTCCAGCCAGGCCCCACCTTTTCCTCCCAGGCCCCTCCCTGACCACTGCAGCCACAGTCCTCCTTCCTTCTTGGAAGAGCCCTTGCCTGAGACTCAGAGGCACCCAATTTAGTCCTAATTCTCGTTACCCTGTTTTCTCGCTGGCTTTGTGTTTACAAGTGGCCGTGAGCTCTGCTAAAGGTGGGGCCTCGGGCAGCTCATGCAGACTGAGGAGCTCGCTGGCCTCCCCCAGGCCAGCACGCCGCTGATGATTGGTTTCCTCCTCAGGAAGCTGGAGGGAGAGCCCTTCCAGGAAGCTCAGGACCTGGGCCATGCCTGCCGTGCTGGAATATCAGGAATCCAAGACTGTCCAAGGTTCCCCACAAGGGCGCAAAGCTCCTTGCAAATAGAAACAGACCCAGGCTTTGTGCAGGGCACCTCGGAAACACCACCTTTCCCTAATGCCTTGCCAGTCACTCACTGATATGAACCACCTTCTTGGTGGGGTCTCAGAACCAACTGAGTTTGTGGGATCGAGTCTCAGGCACTCTTTGTTCTAGTTCAAGTGTGGTTGATGCATACCAGACCTTGGGGCCATGCCCATGACCTGATGCTGGCCAGTGTGATGCCCATAACCAACTTGCCTCTGAGGGCCCCTCACCATTATCCCCAGAGGGAGAGGGGGGAAGGTCACCCTCCCCAAAAGCAGCTTATACCAGCCCTTGCTGTTACAGACAGCAGAAAACTGTTTGACATATAAAGCAGCAGTCTGGCAGACTACAAATCTGCAGCTTTCAAAAATTGAGCTAATTTGTGTAATTACGCATATTTCTTTCCCTAGCTCTTTTCATGTTTTTATTCAGAAGCCATCTTATATGGGGCTTTCAATTCAATGCAACAAATATTTAATGGGACTCTAATATGCTGGACGCTCTGGGGTTCACAAAGATGGTCTCAAGTTGCTGTCAGCCTAGTGGGTTGTATAAGATGGGGAAACAACCGAGTATGGAGGATGTAAAGAACAGACTTTTGGACTCAATGGGATGTGATTTGAGAGAATAGCATTGAAACATGTATATTATGATATGTAAAATAGATGACCAGTCCAAGTTCAATGCATGAAGCAAGGCAGCCAAAGCTGGTGCTCTGGGAGAACGCAGAAGGGTGGGGAGGGAGGTGGGAGGGGGGTTCAGGATGGGGGGACATGTGTATACCTGTGGCTGATTCATATTGACGTACTGTAAAGTAATTATCACAATATTGTAAAGTACTTGTCCTCCAATTAAAATAAATTTAAAAAATTTTTACCAAAATAAAACGTACTGAAAATGAAATGAGAGCTCTACACAAAGTGCAAGAGGAGATGTTAACATGCGAGGCAGCTGAGTGAAAGAAAACTATGAGTGGGTTGTTTGTAAGGGGGGGAAAAAAATCAATAAAACAATAAACATCATCTGACCCGTGAGGAATGACGGAGATGTGGGGAGATAGAGTGGTTGGTTTCTGTAGACAGGAAACCACATGGTTTTGCCTGATACTTGTAATTGGTCACACCCTCCTGAGCCCTGGGGGAGAAGATGCTGAAACTGTGGGAAAGGTAGTTGAGAGTGACTTCTAATGGCCAGGGTTGGAAGGGGAGACCCTGGCTGGGGTGTCAAGCTGTCTTCAGTGGCAGTGAGTGATCTACCATCAGGAGAAGGCACTATGGCTGATCACAAGCGTGGCAGCTGGTTTGGCTGTGTCTGTACCCTGCCCAAGAGCAGGAGAATGGAAAATTCTGTTTAAAGGGAAAACTCATAAAGTAATGTTAACTGACCACCCTAATTATGTTTCCTGCTTAATCTAACAATGTGGCATAAATGTGCAACCTCAGTCTCTCCCTGCTGTATGTCAAAGTTCTGTTTTGCCCCCATTTTATCTTCTTATTTTTTGGCTAAGCCACGCACCTAGTGGGATCTCGGTTCCCCAACCAGGGATTGAACCCTGGCCATGGCAGTGAAAGCTTGGAATCCTAACCACTCGGCCCCCAGGAAACTCACCCTCCCCCATTTTATATATGAGGACCAACTCAGAGAAGTGAAGCAACTTGCCTAACATCACCAAGCTAGGAATTGGGAGAACCAGAACTCAAACCACGTCTGTCTGACATTCAATTCCCTTTCCAGGGCTTTGTCTCCTCTGGAACCAAACCGCTGCAGTTATGCTAGCAGTAAATCCGTCTGATATGCAGAGTTCATTTACCCATGCACTGTCAAGGTGATAAGTTCAGTAGGATTTAGTTCGACTTTACTAAAACTGCTGGCATCCCCAGTTTTTCAAAGTCAAACATGTAGGTTCCAAATGGCAGGATTCTAAACAGAGAGCATGCCCTGTTACCATAAGTAGCCCCTTCCACCAGTGCTTTCCCATCTGTTTCCTGCATGCTGAGTATTATTGGGAAACAATGATGTCAACTCTTCCATATAAATCTACACCTCCCTGCTCGCCCCTCCCCTACAATGCATATTTTTGTTCCTCTTTCTGGCTTTTGTCTTACTGTTCTGTTCTTTAAGACTCACACTTTTTGGCGTCGATTGTTGGCTTTCTTTTTAATAAGTTTTAGCTATTTAAGCTGCATTGTGGCCTTCAAAGTGCACATGCTTTCTTGGGTCCATATTTGGAAAAGCCTTTGTTTGGCTAACAGCTAGAGTATGGGCCTGTTGTTAGTGAAGAGAAGCCATTTTGCTTTCTGGAAAAGCAAAAGCTGGATGCAGGGCTCTGAATCTGGCTCAGAGCCGAGGGCGCAGAACCCACTCAGGGGCTCTCGAGGGCTGCATTTAGCTGTTGGACCCTGGGCACAGAGCCTGCAGCTGAACATACCCACTGAGTAATCTGTATTCCCTCACCCAAACAAGACTTGGTTTCTTCAGTTCCCCCATTTTTTTTTACTGCCCCTAAAGTCAACTTTGTTTCAGAAGGGAATGGGGGCGCTGTTCTGGAGGCAGGCGGGAGGGAAGAATGTGAGTTGTGAATTCTGGGTTCAGGAGTTCTGGACCTCTCTTTTTAAGGCTCTGGCAATGATACTCAAACTCTACCTGGCCTTAAGTTTGACTAAAATTGTAGTGTTTACTTTTAAAGTTTGATTTCATTTAAAATTTAATTAAAATTTTAATCAAAAAGTTTAAAAATATTGGTCAAATTTTAGTGCACTGTTAGGACACTATAAAGAGTGTTAGAGATACTCCTTTAATTCCCGTTTGAGCTCCTTGAAACAAAATAGACCTGTAGCAAAAGTTTAGATGGGTGTTTGTGTGGGTCCTGCAGTATCTGGGTCTGTGGAGAGCATGTGATTCCTCGGAATGAGTTCTGCAGAGACAGGGCGGCCAGCTGCAAGTGCGCCTGCAGGTCGGTGTTCTGAGGTCAGCCCCTCAGAGACTCTGCTCTTGGAGGTCTGAGACGGGCCCTAGGAATCCACATTTTTGAAGATGAGCTCCAGTTGATTGTGGTATCTTTGGCCTACTGATCTCATTCTGACTAGCTTGTAAAAAGCAGCAGCTAAGTGAAACCACATGATTTTTATTTTTTTCTTGTTACACTTTTTATATTGCCCCAAATTTCAACAGTGAACATGTATTTTTTACTACTTAAATTGAGAGGAAAAATCTTTTAAAACTAGGAAGGGAATGGGGTGTCTTGATTCATTGAATTTTTCATGAAGCCATTTTGTTCTACTCCTTATTTAAAAGAATAATATTCATAAAGTCTCAGTTTGGTTTCCTGCCTTCATAGATGCAGGCTCATGAAATCAGTTAACCTCTCTGAGAAGCAAAGCATGTAGCAAAGTGGTTAGTGTGTGGCTTTTATGCTGAGAGTCTGCCTTGGTTCAAATCTCAGCTCTTCCCCATGCTAGTTTTGTGATTATGGATAGGTTACCAAAACTCTCTGTGCCTCAGGTTTCCTCATCTATAAAATGGGGTTGTGAGAATAAAAGTGCGCATCACACAGGGTCATTGTGAGGATTAAATAGGCTAGTGTACTGCCTGGAATTTAGTTAACCTTCCGTAAGCATTAACTACAGTTATTTCCTTGATGATTAGAAATCTTAACCTGTTTCAGCCTCATTACTCAGAATGTGGTTCCTGAGTAATGCTATAGACATTCAAGTTGAGAGGGAGCTGAGAACAAATACTCCAAGGCCCCCACATGCCCCTAGGGGCTGCTGCTTCTTTTTTAAAAATTCTATTATATACACATATGGAGAAGGAAATGGCAGCCCACTCAAGTATTCTTGCCTGGGAAATCCCATGCACAGAGGAGCCTGGCGGGCTATAGTCCATGGAGTGGCAGAGTCTGACACAACTTAGTGACCAAATAGCAACAAACAGATATATGGATAGTTATTTATTTTCTTTGGTTGAGTGCATAAAAATGCTAGTTTTTAAATTCTTATCGGTTGATAAATATTTCTGGAATGAGAATGTGGTAAAATTTCTAAATTGAACATTTCTTTAGTAATCAGAAAAAGAAAACAATTTGAAAACAAAACTGGAAAGAAATAAAATGAGGGTTATGGGTTATGGCAAAAGGCTGTAATCATAGTGACAGCCCTCTGACCTTCTACTTTTCATTTGTATTTCATTTCTCAGTGCTCCATTTGAAGATGGAAACACAGATGTATACGTCTGATACACAGACGTATATTGAGGAAGGTGATCATGATGGTAAAGTTTAGATGTTATTACCGCTCATGTCCAACAGGGCTTCCCTGGTGGCTCAGAGAGTAAAGAATCTGCCTGTACTGCAGGAGACCCGGCGGGTTCCATCCCTGGATTGGGAAGATCCCCTGGAGAAGAGAATGGCTACCCACTCCAGTATTCTTACCTGGAGAATTCCATGGACAGAGGAGCCTAGCGGGCTACAGTTCATGGGGTCGAAAAGAGTCAGACACGACTGAGTGACTAACACTTTCAAGTCCAATAGCTATCATAGTTTCCTAAATTGTCTCCATCTTTGAATAGAAAGAAAATGAGCTCCTTGAAAACTGACTATTCTCTGTTTATCTCTGTGTTAGATGTTTGCAGGGCTGGTTCCTTTCTGGAGGCTCTCAGGAAGACTCTGTTTTCTTAACTTCTCCAGCTTTGAGAGGCTGACTTCATCCTTTAGCTTATGGCCTCTCATCACATTACCTTTGCTCCCTCTGCTCCATCCTCACCTGGCCTTCTGTCTGATCTGCCTCTCTCTTACAAAGACCTTGTCACTATATCGGATAAGCCAGAATAATCTCATCTCAAGATCTTTAGTTTGATCACATCTATTAAAACCCCTTTTGCCATATGAGGCAACATGTACAGATTCCAGGAATGAGGACTTGAACTTCTTTGAGGAACCATTACTCAACCTACCACAATCTTTTTTCCCCACAACACATGGTCGGCTCCACAGATGTTAATAATGTGAATGAAGGGAATAGGGTACTGATTGCGAGAATGGAGGGAGAGATGGACATCAGCATTTTCTCAGCATTTACCACGCACCAGGCAAAGGGTCAGCTGGGACAAGGGATGAACAGGCATTGTCTGTCCCTTTGGGGCTCACAGTCCTGATGCAGGAGGCGGACACATCCTCTACTGAGTCTCACACAAACCACCGGAGGAAGTGGATGTCATTAATTCTGACTCAGAGAAGCTAGATCTTCTAAGATGAATGGAATCTAAGTAGTCTCTGCCTGTCCCAGACAGGAGGAACAACATAAGCAAAGGTGTTGAGGTGTAAAACGGTGGCAGGATCAACATTCTGAAAAGAAGAACAAAGAGAACAGGTTGAAGCCTGAGCCACCTACCTGCCAGGATGAGGTTTATAGGAACGAATGGCTTATTCAATGATAAGTTTAAATCTTCCAGGGAAAAAAGAGTGATAAGGAAAAAAAACAAGTGATAAACTAATGTGCCAGTGTGTAAATTCCAGAATGAGAAAGGAAGAAGAATCTCAAGCCTCATTTAAAGTGTGTGTCCTTTTTGCTGTTTCTGTTGTTGCTGTTGAGAAAAAATCGGGCCCCAGACTAGGAATAAACTTCCTCCAGGTGGAGGAAAAGTGAGGTGCACCAAGCAGCTGTAACTCAGGCTTTCTTAGTTTTTTTCATCTATTTATTTTCCATCTTGGGAAATTTCACTTCTCTCTGTCTTGTGGATGATAACCAGAGTGATGTCTAACATTTCAAATCCAAGTTTTATTTGACGTGAAAGTTTTTGTAACATTTGTTCCCACCTGCCTCCTGGTCACACCTCTACTGGATCCCATCTCTTTTTTCCTCCAGCTTTCTCTTCATCTTTGTCTTCCCCCAATGTAAGAAACCACAGAGCAGACAGCAGATCCGTCATTCTTACCAGTTCTGCTCCCAGGTGGTATCTTGAGCTTGGCCCCGTGAGCTCCCATTCCCTTCCTGGCTAGGTGCCCCCACTCGGAGCGGTGTCTTCTCCCACCCGCCTGGGCCCCCGAATCGGAGACCTAAGCGTCCCTTGGAGGTGGGCCTCCCTGTCTCATGCCCGCCTTGCCCTTGCCAGATTCCCGAACTCCAAGCACTAAAAATATACTTCAGTCTTTGCTTCCCTGCCGGCCAGTGCTCAAACTGATTTTGTCCTTTGTGACTGAAAAGCGGGGTCCTAGAAGGGAGTAAGACCAGTGCGTGGTCAGCCGCTGCCTGAGAGGCTCCTCCCAGACTTGTGTTCACCGTGGACTGGGGGCATCTCCATTCTTTCCCTGGGCTAACTCCTCTAGCCGTGCTCTGCCACACCCCGGCTCCTGAGTGGAATGGCAGGAGTCGTGAAAAAAAAAAATGCAAGATGCGATTTTCATGAGGAATAAATACCTCACACAGGTGCGAGCTATCCTTTTCTCCTAAAATTAGAAAGATAATTGTTTAAAAAATTCAAATGATGCAGAGATTTATGAAGTACAGAGTCCCTTCCTACATCGTTGCAGTTCCATTCATCAGTTCACAGTCTGGGCTGGGTTCCTCTAGACTAGTTCTGTCTGGAGAACTTTCTCACTGAGGGAAATGTGCTCGGTCTACACTATCCAATATGGCAGCCACTGGCCCCACCTGGCTGTTAGCACGTGAATGTGGCTAGTGCTACCAAGGAACTGAACTTTAGCCACATGTGGCTCATACTACTGTATCAAACAGCACAGAGACCTTTCTTTGTGTACATACCAAAAAATACACACATTGAATGATTCTCTTTGATTATTTTCCCACAAAGTTGCAACATATATATGTCCTGAAAATGTGCTGTTTTAAACAACAGTAGATCTTGGAGAACTATCCATTTTTGTAATTATAGTTCGATCTCACTCTTTTAAATCACTGCATGGGATTCTGCAGAATGGATGGTTTTTAAAGTTATTTTTTTTGGCTGTGCTGGGTCTTCATTGCTGCACAAGCTTTTCTGTAGTTGCAGCGAACAGGGGCTACTCTCTAGCTGCAGTGTGCCGGCTTCTCATTGTGGGGCTTCTCTTGTTGCAGAGCACAGGCTCTAGGGCATGCAGGTTCAGTAGTTGCGGTTCCTGGGCTCTAGAGCACAGGGTCAATAGTTGTGGCCCACAGGCTTAGTTGCTCCATGGCATGTAGGATCTTCCTGGACCAGGGATCAAACCCATGTCTCCTCCACGTCAGGCAGGTTACTTACCACTGAGCCCCCAGGGAAGCCCTAAAGTTAATTTTTGAAAAAATCAGGTATCACATTTCTGTGGTTCCAAATGTGAAAGTATATAAAGTGAAAGCGAAAGTCGCTTAGTCATATCCAACTCTTTGTGATCCCCACAGACTATACAGTCCATGGAATTCTCCAGGCCAGAATGCTGGAGTGGGTAGCCTTTCCCTTCTCTGGGGGATCTTCTCAACCCAGGGATCAAACTCAGGTCCCCCACATTGCAGGCAGATTCTTTACCAGCTGAGCCACAAAGGAAGCCCAAAAGTATATAAAGGATGTAACAAAAAAAATCTTCCTCCTATTCTTGTCCTCATCCTTTCTGTTTCTCACATGAGAAGCAACTAGTGTTAATTTTCTTGGAAATCTTTCATAGATATTCTGTGCATATATAAGCAAATATACATACTTTTAATAAAATACCATAATTAATTTTTCTAATTTATTTTTTATTGTAGTCCCTTTACAGTCTTGTTAGTTACATATATATATACATTCTTTTAAAATATTCTTTTCCATTATGTTTGTTATAGGATATTGAATATAGTTATTTGTGCTATTCAGTAGAACCTTGTTTTCCATTCTGTATATAAAAACTTATATCTGCTAACCACAACCCCCATGTCCATCTCTCTCCCAACCCTCTCCCCCTTGGCAACCACTAGTCTGCCCTCTATGTCTGTGATTCTGTTTCTGTTTTATAGATGGTTTCGTTTGTGTCATATTTTATGTTCCATTTATAAATACATTAAAATATCATTATTTATTTGACCATTTCTTTATATAGAAATCTCCCTCTTTTTACAAGTTCCTGTAAGGCTTCTCTTACTGTCTAAATACTGATGGATTGATTTAGTATTTATTGAATATGTTGTATGGGCTATGCATCATTTCATTGATAATTTCTATTATCTATAACTTATTGAATATTAATACTGCTTCCATTTGCTTACGATGAAGGTAGAATTTCCTAGCTCAGTTATTTCTGATTACACTTTAAACTTGTTTTCCAGTCTTCCTGAGGGACGTTGGTTGGTCAGCCCATATTCTTTCGCTTAGGAGTCCAGGCCCCAGGTTAAGGCTGAGGCTGGGAGTAGGGACAGTGAGAAGCTGTTTGCTGGCATATTCATGGTGTCTTGATCACAGTGCTCTGATCATCAAGCCAAGCTGGCCCAGGCTGCAGAGACCCAGGAAGAGCAGCAAAAGCAGGTGAAAGGGAGGTAGCAGCCTAAACAGAAGCAGCCTAAAGTTGACCATCTATAGTTTTGCAGAAACTAAGACCAGAGGATATCTTAAAGTAGCATTGAAATTAGTTATGACTATAGATACTTACAGTGGGCAAAAAGAGAATGTCTTGATGAAAGCTTGTCAACAGTGTCACTCACTAAATCTTTCAGTGACTTCCCAGTGCCCTCCAGACAGACATCAACTCCATAAATACCAGCAGGGTTTACCAGCCCATCACCTCAGACACCTGTGTCCTCTGAGGCCTCAATGGACACCACCTCCTGACCTGAGCAGGTCCCCGGGCCACGTTGTACTTCTCGTGGTTCCTCAGAAGTGCTGTGCACCTCTTCCCTCAGGTGTGTGTGCATGCTCCGCCCTCTGTGTAGCTCCTCTTTTTAGCGCCAGTTCAGTTTTGCCAGCTCCAGCCCATCCTCTGGGGCTCTGCTAGTTGTCTCATCCTCCAGGACGCCTCCCTCCTCCCTCTGAGGGGTTCGGTGCCCCTCCCACGTGCTCCCACTGTGCCCTGTACTGCCCAGCACTGTTCTTATCACACTGAGTGTGCCCTCTCACCCCTGCCGTATCCTCGCCTCATTCTAGACTCTAGCTGACCCTGGATCAACTCTGAGGCCGGGAACCATGTCTCCTCGTTCATTATTTTACCTCCAGCCCCTAGCACGATGCTTATCAATGTGTGTTGAATGAGTGGATGGATCAGGGAAAGGCAATGTGTCTTGGGTGCGTGTGCTGATGGGGTGAGGATGGAGGGTGTGTTCCACCTGGTATTTTGCACGTGTGTACATCTGTCATATGTCTGTGGATCAAAGTGGAGACTGTGGAGGTGGAGGAGGAGCAGCTTGAGCTCTGGTGGAGTTTAGAATCAAGTCTTCATTTGACAAATGATGTCCTCTGGTTTTCAGCAAGTCATAACACTCACCGAATCTCAGTTTCCTCATCTAAAAGACAGGACTGAGAATTTGATGAGATAATATATGCAAAGGGCTTTTAAAATGGAAAACAAATACTGTAATTATCCTGCAGTTTAGACACTGGTGCTCAGAAAGGGCTGATTGGCCCCAAAGGCTGTATTTATGATACACTGTGAATCTGATGCCGCCTCGTAGACCTCACCCACAGCCACATTGGAAGGAAAAATCAGAAGAGCTGTTTCCCTTACGTGACCCTCCCCCACAGCCTTGTGCCTCCCCCGGCCCTGCCAGCTTCTGCCATCCACCCCCAGCAGAGGTGCTTCACGACCTTCAAGTATGTCGTGCGGGTGCACACCCAGGGCTCCGGTGGCACTCTGGTCACTCAGCACCAGGATCAGCCTGGACCAAGGCAAACACAGAGATAAGTGAACCAGATGCTAGCACGTCATGTTTGAGCTGAAAGAATCTTAGGAAATCGCTATCCAAACCTCTCATTTAACTCATAGAGAACCTGGGACCCTGGGGAGTACGGTCATTTGCCCCAAAAGATACAGCTGACCCAGTGAGGTTTTCTGGCTACTTATTGGTTTTGGCCACAAATCATGGGTCTGTGTGTTTCTCAGAACCATCCAGCGTCCGGGATCTGAGATGGGAGAAGAGGCGAAGATGGTGATGCCTTTAGGAGAGAAGGAGGATTCATAAGACCACCTCACAGCCTGAGGAAAATACCTCTTATTATATAGCTGGTTAAAAGAATAACACATAATTACTGTCATAGAATGGTGTCAATATTTAAGTTTAAAAGTTTACAAAACAGCATATGAAATATATGTAATTCCATTTTGGTAACTATGTATGCAAGAAAAATTGTGGAGGAATACGCGCAAAACATTAACAATGGCTTTCTCTAGATGAATCCTTTTCTCTTTCTTCTGCATACTTTGCTGGTTTGCTGTGTTGTCTGAGGGTTTTTGTTTGTTTTTTTAATGATAAACACATATAATGTCTATACTTTGATAAAACAATAAGGTATTTTCATTTTTGTAAGAACATACATATTATCTAAATTATTTCAGCTTTACTCTGAATGTGTTCATCAGACATCTTTTGTCATCTGTAGCTTGCTCTCCTGTGCGAGGCCCTCATCTACATAGAGCCTAGACCGAATTCTGAATTCCTATGAAAAATGGTGAAATTGCCCTTTGACTTTACAAAGTCGTCCCCTCAGAACTTGGTTTCAGAGAACAGATCACTCTCAGGTGAACTGGCCGAATTCAGGTTCCGATTCTGCCAAGAAGACAAAGAGCCCCACCTATGATGACTCCACAGAGGCCCACGCACACACCCTTTGAGGCCCTTCCTACACATCAGCTGGACCCACAGTCCTTATAGCCACTGCTTGGGCTTCAGGGTAAAGCAGTCTTGGGAACCTTTGGCAGTGAATCCCTGAATCTCCAACATGGGGAGACAGCTTCAGTTTGAGGTTGTGTAAAAGCATAGCTGGCTGCTCTGGCCACAGGCTGACACTCCCAAGAGACTTACATGATACCAAAAGAGTGTGGGATAAATTTGGTGGGGGGGTTGTAAAAGTGAAGTTCGAGCTACCAGAGGACAGAGAACCTGCGGAGATTGCAGGGGACTGGGGATTGGGGAGTAACTAACCCCTAGATGGCACCTTACAAAGTGATTGCACCAAATCATCTCTTATCCTTCACAACCCTGAGAGTAAAATGAAGCAGGTCATTGTTACACCTGCTTTCTCCAAGGACACAAAACTAGTCATCCCAAATCTGTGGCCTTTACTTACTACTCACTAAGATGCAAGGTTTATGTACATCAAGTTCATGTTTAAAGCTATGGCTTGGGTATCAGAAGATCTAGGTATTTGTCATGTGACCTTGTGGGATTCCCTTCATCTTGCTGAATGTTAGCTTCCTCATCTGTAATTTGGGAATAATAATACCTGTTCAACTTGCCCCATGGGGTGGGGATATGACAAGACAATGGACATGAAAATAGTGTGCTTTGAAAATAGTGAATTGCTAAAGGATTGTAAGGGCTTCCCTTGTGGCTCAGCTGGTAAAGAATCCGCATGCAATGCAGGAGACCTGGGTTCAATCCCTGGGTTGGGAAGATTGCCTGGAGAAGGGAAAGGCAATTGTAAAGTATGATTAATTTCCCAGTGCGGTACTGAGGGATATGTGTTTGTGAGTAACTTTTTCTAAACAAAATTGTTATTTTAGGACTGGATAAGCTTAATACAGCCCACAACAATCCAGTAACCCCCAGCCAGCTCCCTAGGAACCCAAACCTTCTATTTTCCCACCCCTTGACCTGCTTTGGGTAGATTCTCAGCTTTGAAGGTAAAGTAATCAGGTTTCCAGGAAAGAGAGGCATCCTTGGCCAGCTGCTGCTTCTCTCTGGATCCCCTGGGTTAGAGTGGGCTTGAGTTAGGGGCTCTTCCAGAAATAGTTGCCTGGAGGACCATGTTTAATTCTAGGAGATTGAACTTGCCTGCTTATTTCAAAGGGTATTTAAATACAAATAACTTTAAATCTGTGCTGTGCTTTTCACATAGCAGGGGCTACTGGAGGGAGGGGGGACTCCCTCCCACCAACACTGCTTAAGCCAGAACACACTGCTTTCTTCATTGCCCTTTTTTGCTATGCTTCAGGGTGAAATTTATCTAAATAAAGCACTTCATGCTTAAAAAAAAAAAAGAAAAAGTCTGAAAACCACTACTACTTAAATCTGCAAATCACCAAACTTTGTCTCATGGTCACCCACCTAGCCAACTATTTATCTCCCATGCCGCCTCCTGACCTCACTAATATCTCCTCTCTGAGGTCTTCTGCCCTGGGTTTGCTCTGGAGCCCTTCCTCTGGGCAGTCCAGGTGTTGTGTTGTGTCTTGTTTTGTTTGGAGATAAGACGTTTCACAGAGCCTACAGAATACATATGCAAAGCCAGTTCTGAGAGGGGGGTCAACTCTGATATGTAATGTGCTGTTTTATATTTTCAATGGAAACAGTAAAGAAATGAGGTGGAGCTGAAGGGCTGGCCTTATTGACACTTCTCCTAATTTCTATGAGTAATCCTTGGCCTTTTTGTCATCGTGGGACTTCCCTGGTGGCTCAGACGGTAAAGAATCTGCCTGCCATGAGGGAGACTGGGGCTCAGTCTCTGGATTGGGAAGATCCCCTGGAGAAGGGAATGGCTACCTACTCCAGTAGAATTGCCTGGAGAACTCCATGAACAGAGGAACCTGTCCATGGGGTTGCAGAGAGTCAGACACGACTGAGCAACTTTCACTTCACTTTTCTTCACTTTTTCTCCATTGTGGATATAAATGTTTCTTATGTGAACACTGGCAACATAGAATACTTTCTGATACTACAGGTGCATCCCAGTGAATGTTCAATGAAAGAGAAGAAAAGAGAGGAAAAAAGGAAGGGTGATAGGAAGGAAGAATGAAATTGGAAGTTGGTACAGAAAAGTAACTTTAGAATTTTTGAAGCGGCCAACCTAGGTTGAAGTCCTGTTTTTGCCAATGATGTTTTGTGTGACATGGAATAACATATATCAGTTTTGTTTTGTTTTAACATTTTATTTTTGGCTGTGCTGGGTCTTCATTGCTGCTCTGGTTTTCTCTAGCTGTGGTGTGCGGGCTTCTCATTGCAGCAGCTTCTCTTGTTGCTGAACATAGGCTCCAGGCACGTGGGCTTCACTAGTCGCAGTGTATGGGCTCAGTAGTTGTGGCTTCCCAGCTCTAGGCCACAAGCTCAGTAGCTGTGGCACATGGGCTTAGTTCCTTCTCTGCATGTGGGATCTTCCCAGACCAGGGACCAAACCCATGTCTCTTGCATTAGCAGGTGGATTCTTTACCACTGAGCCACCACCAGGGAAGCCCAGTATATCTGTTTTTGTTTAGTCGCTAAGTCACGTCCGACTCTTTTGTGACCCCATGGCCTATAGCTTGCCAGGCTCCTCTGTCTGTGAGATTTTCCAGGCAAGAATACTGGAGTGGATTGTCATTTCCTTCTCCAGGGGATCTTCCTGACCTAGGGGTCGAACCCACGTCTTCTGCATTGCGGGAGGATTCTTTACCATTGAGCCACTAGGGAAGCCCGTATCTGTTTCATGAGGATAAAAATATTTGTTTCATAGACCTCACAGGGATGCCATGCGTATGACTGAAACCATGAATAGGAAGGGACTTTCAGATTTCAGTTAAGAGGCCATTGTTTTTCCCCAGTTGAAGATTCTATCATCATTTTTTTTTTTTCAGTGTTCTTTGAACAGATGGTTTGAAGGATTAGGGTCTTTCCCTCTTTCATTTTAATTTTGGAGCTTGAAACTAAACCCAGCTGTCTCTACAGTTTTCAAATGCTACATCTCCATGGTTTTTCACCAGGTAGAATTTAAAATTGATATAAACTCCCTCCATTGGAACTCTTGAATAATGATGAGAATAAAGACAACACTACTGACAGGGGGGTTTCACTCTAATCTTTTAAAAAAATACATCACCTAATAATTTGAATTTTGCCTTGAATGTAACTTTTCCACTCTGCCAATGCAGGTAAGATTGATTTTTCATGAACCTTGCATTATTTAGAAAAATGAAACATTTTTACTTCACGATTAACTAATTTCATTTCACAGGGCCTAAAGAAATGATAAGTTTCCTTTTTTCTTGGCTAACACACCAAATTTCCAAATGAAACAGGTTATTTACAGATTTTATTTAGACTTCTTAAGACAACTAGGACTTTTTTTATACTTGCGTACTCTTAATTAAATGTTGTCTCTCATTTATGACTTACTTTGAGTTAAACATTCAAATCTCTATCTAAAAGATTTTAAAACTAAGCTCAGCTGGTGTGGAGTAGTAAATTCAATGAACAAATATTTCTGGGAAATAAATGTGAGACATGATTAAAACAAGCTAAGCTACATTCCAGTATTGGATGGACATCCATCTCTTGATCCAGCAACATGCCTGTTTTTATTTTTTATTTTTTTACATACAGGTCACATTGCTCCCCCAAAAATGCCTTTTCAAAATAAGCTATGCTGCTGATCTAGTCTATCTTGGGACTCATTGTTAAAAAATTCTTCCCTTCTTTGGGGCAATACCAAACAAACATTAACAACTGTGGAGCAGATGTTTTAACTGAAGAAGATTCCAAAGCTGGGCTCAGACATATCCCGACCAGAACAAGACACCAACCACAGAGATTAATCTTCTGGTATGGGTGCTATGAGATAAAAGCACCTTCTGGATTTTAGCACATATTTTTATAAAACATACTCTAGAAGGTTTTTTTGTTTATTTTAAGGACTGAAAAGACCCTGATGTCGGAAAAGATTGAAGGCAGGAGGAGAAGGGGACGACAGAGTATGAGATGGTTGGATGGTATCATCGGCTCAGTGGACATGAGTTTGCGTAAACTCCGGGAGTTAGTGATGGACAGGGAGGCATGGCGTGTTGCAGTCCATGGAGTCGCAAAGAGTCGGACATGACTGAGTGACTGAGCTGAACTGAACTGACTCTAAAAGGTTTTCTTGTTTGTTTTAAGAACTGGGTCAAAATGTTCTTCCATTTTGTGAGCCCAAGTATCATACAAGTGCTTATGTTTGGTGTTTGGATTTTAAACACCAAAGTAAACAGAAACACTTTCTGTTCCACTATTATATTTTTTAAATAAGATGATTTCTCTGCTGCTTTTTTTTTTGATGGACAGTATTAAGAAATTGCTGTATGTTGTAGCGTAAGGCTTTTTAAGATGAGGAATTTTGCTATATTACGTGAATTGCAGGATAGCAAAGAAGACAGTTCCTACTTTCTATCTAAGTCCCCATACAAAGTCATATGCAACCCAAACATCATGCTCCCTGTTTCTTCATTTAACCAACAAATGTTTGTAGATATTCTAACATTTTCCTAGTGCCAAAACATCCTGTCTCCTATCTTTATTTAGCCTTTAATTGTAAAAGTTTGAAAAGAACCATGATTGGCTCTTCCTGCCTACTATAATCTGGTCCACTAGATCAGATTAATGGAGATAGAGTGATTCATCTGGGGAGGCTGGAGGGTGATGATAATGGGGAGATTAGAGTGTTGTTAGAGGAAGAGTCAATCCATGAAGGTCTAGATTCTAGCCCTCAACCGAGTGGGTCTTCCCACCTCATTAGATGGGGAGGGAAAGTGAGAAATAGTCCACACGATGAGATCAGCAAGGAATCTCCCCTGACAGGGAAAATCAAGGGAGGGGAACTAGAATCATCCAAGGGCATCATTAAGCCCAGACAGACAGCTTTCTATGTATGGTTTGGTAAATTCTGTGTTCACCACTCAGGGAATCCTACATTTCCATCTCTGAACAAGAGCTTTGCCTTCTACCTAATATAATTTCAGCTCCATCAATTGTTTTCACGCAATATCTAGTGTTAAATTACTTGAAGGATACTTCTGTATTCTTCATTCTACTAGATCCTCACACAAAACCAAAAGAAACCTGCTTTTATTAATTAGTGTATATTTTCATTGCTGCATAAAGATCTCAGGAACACACAGCACATAGACATGAAGTCTTCTTGGTTGTCTCCTACTCCTCTCCCTATAGAAAAGGAATGGGCTCCTAATTTGTTAAGCCTTTTAAAAAGCATTTCCCAATCCATAATCATCTGCTTGAGTTGAGATATAAAATACTGCTATCAACAGCCATGGACTAAACAGAAACATGTTGAGTTCCTTTTGAACATTTAATCTCCATGATTAGAAACTATTCTCCTGATAAGTACATTTATTGTTAAAAGAAATTTTTGTGGTGCCATTACCTTACCATTGACTCCCTTATCTCCTTTCCTAAGTATGTTTAGAAAGTATTCTTTCCTTTGCCATTAAAAGTTGTATTCCAATCTTGCTCCCTTCCGCCCATGAATCGGCATGTCCTTGCCAATCAGGAATCAGCTACAATCACATCATTTCCTTTTTGTGTATTCTAATACTCAGATATTTGTCCCTCCTCTCGTCCACCAAAGGCATGCCCTTCCCTTTCATTAGTGTATTGGATGCATAAAAATTGTCCATTCCCCAACCCTCCTACACTGCAGTCAGATTCTCTACGCCTGAGCTATATATCCCCACAACCTAACCCTCCTACACTGTTGGTGGGAATGTAAGTTGGTGCAGCTATGCAGCCACTATGGAAAAGCGTGTGGAGGTTCCTCATAAAACTAAAAATAGAATTACCATATGATCCAGCAATCCCATTGCTGGGCATATTGTTGGACAAAACTGTAATTCAAAAAGATACACGACCCCTATGTTCATAGCGGCACTATTCACAATAGCCAAGACATGGTGGTGGTGGTTTAGTTCGTAAGTCATGTCCGACTCTTTCGACCCCACGGACTGTAGTCTACCAGGCTCTTCTGTCCATGGGATTCTCTAGGCAAGAATACTTGAATGGGTTGCCATTTCCTTCTCCAGTGGAAGAAGACATGAAAACAACCTAAATGCCCATTGATAGATGAATGGATAAAGAAGATATGGTACATATATACAATGGAATACTACTCAGTCATGAGAAAGAATGAAATAATGCCATTTGCAGTAACACGACACAACTAGAGATTATCATACTAAGTGAAGTCAGAAAGAAAAAGACAAATACCGTATGATATCACTTATATGTGGAATCTAACTATGGCATGAATGAACCTAACTACAAAACAGAAACAGACTCACAGAGAACAGACTTGTGGTTGCCAAGGGGGAGAGGTCAGGAAGGGAAGGACTGGCAATTTAGGATTAGCAGATGTAAACTATTATATACAGGATGGATAAACAATAGGGTCCTACAGTATAGCACAGGGAACTATATTCAGTATCCTGTGATAAACCATAATGGAAAAGAATATGTTTAAAAAAGAATGTTAAATGGGTATAACTGAGTCACTTTGCTATAGAGATTGGTACAAAATTGTAAATAACTATATTTTAATAAAATCTTTTTTAAAATTGCCCATCCCCTTTAACTCCCACATACCCTTTAAATTATGGAAAATCTTTCATTTAATAGAAAAATTGCTCAAGTACCTCTTACCTTCTTTCACCCAGGTCTGGTGACTTCCTATTCATATATATATAAATGAAATTGCTACTGTATATATGTATTTATATTTAAGAATATATCCATAAAACATACATTATATATATATCTTACAGAGATAAAAGTTTTTTAAATATTCAACATTATAATTAATGATACATGCTTATCCTCATTGTACAGAAACCGGAAAATATTTAAGTGTTTTAGAAAGAAAAAAGTGCTTGAGTTAATTTTACCATACAAATCCTTCCAGGATTTTTTTTTTCAATGTATATTTTCCACATAATTGTACATTGCATATATCTAATGTTGTATCTTGCTTTCTCCCTTAGCATTATAACTTGTCTTTATTCTAGTTATCAAACTGTACTTTTAACATTATTTTAAGGCTCTAATATTTTATCATATAAATGTACCAGTTTATTTACTCCTCCCCATACTGACATTTAGCTTATATATATATGTATATATATATATATATATATATATATATATATAAAATTATAAAGGCCATGGTGAATATTTGGAGGCATATGGCTCTTTGATTATATTATAATATTTCTTTGGAGGAAATTCCTAGAAGTAAAGTTACTGGATTATAACGTGTATTATTAATCACGACTTTTTTGGTTGGAAGTAAAGGAACTCAAACTACTAAAAAAAAGGTGGGGGGGGCAGGCCAGTGGTTACTGATTCATACTTGAGCAAAGGCAAGGGTGGAGGTGGGGGTGCTTGACCTCGGGAGGCTGGGGCCTGAGACCCAGGATTTTCCCTGTCTCTGTAATGGCCTAATAGCATTTATCTTCCGGAGATAAGTGTAAATAGAGATAATGCAATTCAAGTGCCTAACCCACAGTGACAACCCTGCCGCATCTTACACGTTTGGGGGAGCGGGGGTAATACTTTGTTTATGAACTTGTCTTGCCTGGTGGTTGAGCTTTTCACCCATCACCCCTCCTGGTCCCCTTTCTCCTTCTGGCCGGCTGTGTTCCCTGGATGCCACCCACCCCGTGCCCGCCAGCTCCTGCACCTCACACCCCCATCTTTGTTTCCACTCCGACCGACCGTCCTGCCCAACCATCTCCGACCCCAGCCGCCCACCACAGGGCTGGGAGGCCGACGTGGAAAACAAAGGAATCTCTGATGGAAAACCCGCTAGTCTGGGAAGGACAGGCCGAGAAGGGGATATACAAGGGGGTTCTTTTTCGGCGGAACACTCACTTCACTCCTTTCCCTCTCTGCCTGCCCCTCTGTCGTTTACTGGCTCACCTGGGTTTAGGTGAGACCCGCGCCGGGCACCTTGTCTGGGGTGGGACTGGCCCAGCCGGCCCCAGGCAGCTGGGTCCTGCGACCCCCTCCCCTTCCCCCTGCTCCCCCTTCTCCAATCCACATCGCAGCCCTGCCCCTCCTCCACCCCCTGCCAGCCGGAGAGACGGAGACACCGCCCTAAAAGCCCTTGGGACCCGAGAGCGCACAGCCGCTCTCGGTCCCCCTTCGGGCGGCATCTTCATCTTTATAGTTAAAGGCCACGTTCCTTCGGATCCCTCTCAAAAGGAACAATGACGCTGCCTTCTCCCTGCGCCACGACTTCCTCTCCCGCCACTCCGCCCACGGGTTTCTGATCCTCTTTCGCGTCGGGAACCTGGCCCCCTGCGGCTGCGGGGAAGGCCCTGGGCCCCCGCGCGCCTCTCCAAGCTTCCCGGACGCCTCGAACCTCACTGAGTCACCCGACGTCCGGCGGACTCCTGGGCACCGCCGCCTTCCCGAGACGAAGCGGGGATCCCCCGGGCAACTCGAGGCCCCATCTCGGCCGACCTCTCCGGAGCTCACGTCGGGTCGGTGCGGCCTCGGCAGACGGTGGGGTCCTCACCCCCAGGGCCATGGAGCCGACCTGCACACAGAGCAAGAACGGAGGGAGGAGGGGCGCCCTGAACACCAAAATGGGCTTTTATTTGTTTGTTTTCTTAACCACACCCAGGAAGAAGGAAAGCCTGTCAGATAACAGGAAAGGAAAAATAAGAGGAGCTGCATCAGAACTTTAGGAAATTGTTTTAATTGCCTCATGTGACATACTATCAGTTGAGAGAGGGAAGATGGTGGAAACACCAGTGGGGGCTGGTCCAAGGCCTGGCCTGGCCATCTGGGGCGGGGCAGGGGTCCAGGCTGGATCTCAGTGGCTGGAGGGTCTTGGGCAGGTCCTCTGGGCTTCAGGGTCTCGGGCAAAATGGAGCGAACCTTTACCAGAAAATGTTTACATCACTTCTGTGATTCCTATCCTTCCTTTCAAAGGGAGGGACTAACTTTTTATGAAAGTCTTCAGCTATAGTGAGAGATTTTCTTTTGCTCTCCTAGCTTGGCATTTTAATACATACTAATTTATGTAGTTTGGCTCGAAAATCACTACAGATGGTGACTGCAGCCATGAGATTAAAAGAGGCTTGCTCCTCGGAAGAAAAACTATGACGAACCTAGACAGTGTATTAAAAAGCAAAGACAGCCCTTTGCCAACAAAGATTCATATAGTCAAACCTATGGATTTTCCAGTAGTCATGTATGGATGTGAGAGCTAGACTGGAAAGAAGGCTGAGCGCCTAAGAATTGATGCTTTTTGAACTGTGGTGCTGGAGAAGACTCTTGAGAGTCTCTCGGACAGCAAGGAGATCAAACCAGTCAATCCTAAAGGAAATCAACCTGAATATTCATTGGAAGGACTGATGCTGAAGTGAAACTCCAATACTTTGGTCACCTGATGCAAAGAGCCGATTCACTGGAAAAGATCCTGATGCTCGGAAAGGCTGGGGGCAGGAGGAGAAGAAGGCAACAGAGGATGGTTGGGTAGCATGACCAACTTGATGAAAGTGAATTTGAGCAAACTCCGAGAGATAGTGAAGGACAGGGAAGCCTGGTATGCTGCAGTCCATGGGGTCGCAATGAGTCAGATATGACTGAGCAGCTGACCAACAAACAACAGTGTAGGTTTGGACTATTGATGCTGTTTTTTCCACATGCCCTCTCCTTCATCCTTGCCCTTCCCTCCAGGTGGGACCCCTGAAGAGACAGAGAAGGTACACTCATGAATGAAAAAGAAAAGTTGACACCAGGGACATTCTACTACTGTTAGCCACCTTTCTTCAAATATGATGTGTGAGGTTCCTGTCTTCCTTGCTTTTTAAAAGTGATCAAGTTCCATGCAAGTCCATTGTGGTTAGACTCTGTTATCTGCTATCTTCTCTGTTATCTGTATGTAGTCTGAGGCAAAATGAATGTTGGAGAGTTTTTTCTGTTCTTTGTTTCCACCTTTTAAGAACATGCCACCTTCTTTAGCCCCCATCCAGCTTCAGGACATTAAATATTCTTAATTTACTTCATATCCTCCTAGCACACAGGCAAAGCCCTAGGAAAAGTATGGACTATGTAACATATTTATCTGTGGTATCATCACAGTTTTAAGACTTCAACTGGCCTTTCTTGAGAACAGTCCTTTATTCTGAAATTATGTTCTTTAGAACTTTATTTACTTTGAACTGTCCATTCTACTATGGAATAATAATGTTTTATTATTGTTTTTAGTTGATGTCCTCTCTCAGAAAAATACAGAATCAGTGAACCTTTGTGAGTCCTCTGAAATAATTTAAAATTGATTTGTGAAAACCAGAAATTGGGCACCATTGTTCTGTTCAACATCTGGTTCACACCAAGAGGGTAGGGCCTTCTTATTGCCCCTCCCTTGGGCATTTGTATCTATTCAAAGAAACTACCAGAATGAGAACCTCAAAGAATTTCTTTCTCTCTCTCTCTCTTTTTTTTTTTTTTTGACATGTACACACTGCTTTATTTTTGGTTGTGTTGGGTCTTCGTTGCTACATGGGGGCTTTCTCTAGTTGCCGCGAGCAGGGCCTTCTCCTCCTTGCAGTGCACAGGCTTCTCGCTGTGGTGGCTTCTCTTGTTACGGAGCACAGGCTCTAGGTGCACGGACTTCAGTTGCTGCAACTTGCTGGCTCTAGGGCCAGTGGCCTTCCATAGTTACGGCACGGGAGCTCATTAGTTGTGGCTTGCAGGCCCTAGAGTATGCAGGCTTCAGAAGCTGTGGTACGGGCTCAGTTGTTACTCAGCATGTGGAATCTTCCCGGACCAGGGGTGGAACCCATGTCCCTGGCGTTGGCAGGCAGATTCTTATCCACTGCACCTCTAGGGAAGTCCTCAAAGAATTTCTAAGGAGGGATGTGAGGAAAATCTATGTGGGCAAAGAGGCCTTTCTGGACTCTCTCCACAGCTAGCCCTTGGTCTGGTTAAAGGCACTACAGTTGTATCTGTTCTTAACTTCTGGCATTTGGCAATTAACCTGACTTTTGGTGGACCACTCCTTTCAGTAAAACAGAGAACCTATTTCGAATGTGCCAGGGTCTTTTGGTCTTTCAGTTTACACATTAGCAGAATGACTAATGAAGATGCTATGCTTTTCCTTAAAAGGTGAAAATAGGGCATGTGGGTAAACAATAAGTAATACTCTTCAGTAGTAGCGTATTGTGATCTTACGTCGTACCATCTTAAATTGGGCCTCATTGGTTAATATTTATCGAACACTCACAGGGTGTTTGGTGACAAAATATTCTCAAGCCACAGAATTACTGCTTTCTGGTCACCGATGGTGCAGTGAGGTCTGTTGAGATCTATTGAATGGCACTTAGCCACGTCAGTACAGACACTGCACGGTCATACCCATTCCTTTGGGATGTTGAAGATCAAATTTTGCTTAAAATTGCTTGCTTAGATTTGGAAAGTAGGGGAAAGGCAGATTTTTAAGTTGGAAATGAACATCCTAAGACTCCTCGCCGGGATGCCCCACCAGTTCTCAGGCATATTGTTCAGTTGCTCAGTCATGTTAGACTCTTTGCAACCCCATGGACTGCAGCACGCCAGGCCTCCCTGTCCCTCACCATCTCCCAGCTGCTGCTGCTGCTAAGTCGCGTCAGTTGTGTCCGACTCTGTGCAACCCCATAGACTGCAGCCCACCAGGCTCCTCCGTCCATGGGATTTCCCAGGCGAGAGTACTGGAGTGGGTTGCCATTGCCTTCTCCACCCCATCTCCCAGAGCCTGCTCAAACTCATGTCCATTGAGTCGGTGATGCCATCTGACTGTCTCATTTTCTGTTGTCCCCTTCTCCTCCTGCCTTCAATCTTTCCCAGCATCAGGGTCTTTTCTAATGAGTCAGCTCTTTGCACCAGGTGGCCAAGTATTGGAGTTTCAGCTTCAGCATCAGTCCTTCCGATGAATATTCAGGTTGATTTCCTTTAGGATTGACTGGTTTGATCTCCTTGCAGGCCAAGGGACTCTCAAGTCTTCTCCAGTACCACAGTTCAAAGGCATCAATTCTTTGATGCTCATTCAAGCATATTAGTACCCTCCAATTTTAAAAACACTTTAACACATGACCTCTGTTGACATTCCCCAAGATCCTGTGACTCCAGGAGGCAAACTGGAGAGTATTGTTGCTCACACTATACAGAGAAGGAATTTAAGCGGCTTGCCCAAGGCCACATTGCTGGGTGGGGAGTCTGCTCAGTTTCCCCTCCCACTGCCCTCCTGCCTCCTTCAGCTGTCTTCTTCACTCTTTGCAGTCCTCCAGGAGGGAGGCGAGTACAGGGCACTTGAGCCAGGGGATAACAGGTAGAAGGGAAGCCACTTCTGGTGCCACATGCCTAAGAAGCCACCTCAAGACTGAGAAACAGTGGAGAGAGGACGTTGAGGGAAATGAGAGAAGAGCTACCAGTAATTCTCTAACTTTGCTGCATATTAGCATCAAACCTGGCAAGTTTAAAAAATTCTCAGTGGCCTACTCTCGCCCCATGCTGACTAAATCAGCATCTCTGAAGATGGAAGCAGGCATTGGTATTTTTTTTAAGTTCCTCAGGGTTTTTTACAGGGTGCAGCCACATTTGAAGATGAGTGGCTGAGAGCTCATCAGACTTCAGTGTGTGCAGGAATCACCTGTGGGTCTTGTGAAGCTGGGAGTTCTGATTCAGTTAGGTGGAGGACGAGGCCTGCTATTGTTTAAGAGTCAGACAGTCCAAAGGCCCGGAAGAGCTCCTTGGAGGATGAGTTCAGGCTGGGCTGGGAAGAGCACTTGGCCTGGGTGGTGGACCGTCAGCGGCCTGCAGGTGGAGGCATGTGAGGGTACTTTGGGGGACAATGGCTGGTCCAGTGTAACTAAAGGGAAGTTTTTCAGATACTTGCAGTTTAGCCCTTGGCAGTTGACTGCTTATTGTTTCAGGTGCAGGTGTGTTCTTTCCTCTTCAGCATCCTTGTGCAGAGCCCTGTATTGTACTTCTTTTTGTCTCACATGATGCTAAGCCCTCAGCAGGTGTCCAGAGCATGACTGAGGGTTTGCATCTCTGCATGCTATTATTCCCTCTGCCTGAAGTGTTCTTCTGATATACTTACCCTGCTCACTCACTCACTTCCTTTGAGACTTTAAACTCAACTGTCACCTTCCTTAGTGGGGCTCCCACTGTTTAAATAATATGTAAAGGGACTTGGCCATCTATTTAAACTGAAACATCCTCCTTTACTCACCCCTCCCACACACTTCAGGCTGCCCAGGTGGCTCAGTGGCAAAGAATCTGCCTGACAAGCAGATGTGGGTTCAATCCCTGGGTCGGGAAGATCCCCTGGAGAAGGAAATGGCAACCCACTCCAGTATTCTTGTCTTGTAAGTCCCATGGACAGAAGAGCCTGGTGGGCTACAGCCCATGGGTCACAAAAGAGTCAGACACAACTTAGCGACTAAACAACAACAACCCACATACCTCTTCCTGCTTTATTCTTTTCTTTAGCCTGTAAAGAATCCACCTGCAATGTGGGATACCTGGGTTTGATCCCTGGGTTGGGAAGATCCCCTGGAGAAGGGAAAGGCTACCCACTCCAGTATTCTGGCCTGGAGAATTCCATGGACTATATAGTTGCTGGGGTCGCAAAGAGTTGGGCAAGACTGAGCAACTCTCACCTTCACTTAGTACATCTAAAGAGAACCATGTAAGATATATTTTATCATGTACATATTTACTTTTTTATCTTGCCTAGTGTCTATCTCCTCCATTAAAAGGGAGCTCCACAGTAACAGAGAATTTCATCTGTGTTATTCATTGTTGTCTCATCAGGGCCTGGAACAATATTAGACACTCCAGAAATGTTTATTGAATGAATGAATGAACTGCATTGAATTGAATGTGTATACAATGCTATTGCCAAAACAGTAAATTCAACATTCAAGGGCAGAAAAAGCCAAAAGAGTCTATCTTGCTACTGTTCCTTTTTAGAAGGGAAAATGATGATGGTATTTGAAATGATGGCCACTAGGTAGGAAAATTTGGAATAATGTGCTCATAAAGATAAATTGCACTCCCTGGTAGACAAGAGATGTGTTTCCGATGCCCTGGATTATGAATATAGGATTAAATGTTTGACTGATTTAAAAAGGTCTAGTATCTGGGGAAAAATTTCTTTAAAGATTCTTCATAAAACCATCAATTATTAATTTCATGTCAAAGTATTTAAAAATACAATTCAAGTAAAGTCCACCAAATATAACAGATTAAATGCCAATGAAATATTAAGAGGAATAAATATAAGATCTGAGATGATATTTATGAATTAATTGTGGGATTTAGGGGTACAAAGTGACTTTAAATCCACTCCAGTAATCAGGCCTGGAAATTTCCATGGACAGAGGAGCCTGGTGGACTACAGTCCGTGGTATCGCAAAGAGTCAGACACGACTGAGTGACTAAATAAGTTACTTTGAAGGTCACGGATGCTTGTTTTCTCCAGTGTTGGTAAACTTACTACCTCACAAAGCAGACGCTTCTATCTGTGAACAGTGCTGCAGATTGGAAACCCTACCTTCTGTCGGGCAGTCGGCAACATCCTCACTCTAGTTTTACAAGCATAAAGAACTGAGTGCCTGTTACCATCGCACTGGAGAACTGCCGCCTTCTGCACAGCACTGCAAAGTTTGAAGATCTCTGCTAAGTCACTTCAGTCATGTGCGACCCCATCCCTGGGATTCTCCAGGCAAGAACACTGGAGTGGGTTGCCATTTCCTTCTCCAATGCATAAAAGTGAAAAGTGAAAGTGAAGTCACTCAGTCGTGTCCGACTCTTAGCGACCCCATGGACTGCAGCCTACCAGGCTCCTCCGTCCATGGGATTTTCCAGGCAAGAGTACTAGAGTGGGGTGCCATTGCCTTCTCTGTAAAGATCTCTACTCTATCCCTTCTCCTCCCCACCACCCCGACTCCTACATGTTGCCAGAAATGCCAAATCTTTCCCAAGCCAACAGAGCTCAGATCCTCTGTTTTTCTGCATAGGACATTATTTCGGGTCCTTCAAAGTAGACTTTCTTGAATCTGGCCTAGTTTGCTTGTACCCCTCTTATACGGTGTTGCCCCAAAAGAGACTTGATGTGCCAGGTGTCAACTGAGGAGCCTGGAGTGGTGTTCTCCCTCTTTCTAGACACTGTGCTTCTAGCAATGCTGCCGGAGAGATTTCAGTGTCCACATCACACTTTGGACATCTTGTGCTCCCTGGCTGGTATAAGCAGCAGGGAAATGAGTTGTGCCCTTGGCAATGAAAAAGCGATACTCTAAATTAAATACACATTTTATGGCAATAGACAATGCATAGTGGTTTAGTTGCTAAGTCGTGTCTAACTCTTTGCAGTCCAATGGACTTTAGGCCACCAGGCTCCACTGTCCATGGGATTTCCCAAGCAAAAATACTGGAGTGGGTTGCCATTTCCTCCTTCAAGGGATCTTCCAGAACCAGGGATTGAACCTGGATCTCCTGCATTGTGGGCAGTCTCCTATATTGCAGGCAGATTCTTTACCAACTGAGTCACCAGGGAAGCCCCTCGACAATGTGTAAGATGTTTTAAAATTGAATGTGGCATTTGCTCATTACTTTCTCATCTATGTTTATCATCATAAAGATACAAGCTAAAAAAAAAAAAAGATACAAGCTTTGAGATAAGACAGACAAGCTACCATTGCCCCTTCCTAGTTGTGCAGGCTTAACCTCTGAACCTCGTCTTCTCATTTATTAAAGAGGATTATAATACCCACTTTTCAGGATGGTTGGGGAGAGAAAATAAAATCATGTATGTAGATGTCTGGCATATATAGATGCTTGAAATGATGGCTTCTGGAAAAATAATGATCATCATTATTCCAAGAAATTTCTGTTGGACAACTTAATCACCCATGATGGGACATCATGACATGATCACTGCGCGCCTCAGCACCTTGGAAGGCACTTAAAACCCTATGACAAGGAAGTTTGTCTGAGAATATGGGCCCAGGGTGTAGAGTCCCTGAAAGTTACCCTGAGCTCAAGACTTCAGGGTCCCTGCCATTTCAGTGCCTTTTAAGATGATGATGGCAGATGGTCACCAAGTTCACCATTCTCTGCTGCTAAGTCTCTGGAGCCACTGGAGCCTGTGTTGAGTACCCCAGGGTTGCCTGAGGTGCTACCGCAGGCCAGAACCAAGTGCATGTGCTAAGCAAACACCACAGGCTCCTCCTGGTCCCCCTGTGTAAAGTCTTCGCAGCCTGTGTGTGCAGGAGCAGCTAAGAGGAATCAAAAGGTGTTAAGGGGGCGCTGGAGACACGGAGAGCTTCATGCAGTGGATCTCTCCCCACTGGGGTCCTTTTTTCATCGGCCTGCAGCAGTTCCGTCTCCTTTTTCCCATTCTTTTCCCTCCTTCTTTGCCAGGCCCAGAACCCAGCCATCCATACCCGCCTTCTGAGGAGCCTTCAGTGACAAACAAAGGCCCCTCACAGGGCTTTGCCACCCCCACCCTGCCGTATCCAAGGTTACAGTGGGGAACTTGGAAGCTGGGCTTGGCTAGCAGTCAGAGGATGCCCTGCATGCCCGCTCACAGAGCTGTGCTCATTCCACCACGGACAGTGAAAGGACAGACTGTTCTGGGACTGCGCCGTGTCCACAGTGTCCCCGAGCTTCACTGTGTGGGTCCTTGCTGGGGCCCAGAAGCCGGTACATGAAGACCCCATCTGCATAAACAAACATAGACACTGAGGGAATCGCAGTGGAGAAGAGAGTGAGGCTGTGTCTAAGGCCAGTGGCTTTTCCACTGTCATCAGCGACTCTGCCACTTGCTTCATAAACCCAACTGGTTTGCTGGGTATTTCCACTCAACTGACTGATGTTTGAACTGATCTAATAACCGCTCTGTTTAGTACTCTGGGCCGAGCCTTCAGGAAAGAAGTAAACCGAGCTGGAACGCAAGACTACACACTGGCAAAATGTAGGGAATGGGGTTTGTGTCTTTTCCCATTTGCCGCTTCATATCCTTAGTGGATGGAAGCAGCAGTCATAGAGAACCCGGGGCTGCCCCAGAGGTTGAGTGATGTAGGGCTCATTCTACTCTGCAGGCAGGGTGATGCCAGCAGCTCGGCCCACTGGCTTCATAGGAACGACCCTGCATTGCATGCCAGCAGCATGACTGTTGCTGTGACCCGGCTGAGAACCCCGTGGTCTGTATTGCAGCAGCCAAAAAATGGGGCAGGGTGTGCCTCTGGGGATGAAAACCAGGGCTCCCGGTCCCCAGTGGCTTTGCCTGTTTTTAGCATTGCCTTGTGGTTTACGTATGGATATTTTCTTTCCACCATCACATAATAAACTCTAGTCTTAGAATCAGAAAACTGGGCCTAGCCTTAACTTTCTGACAACCTTAACACTTCCTCTCTTGGAATCCCAGTTTCCTCATCTGTCAAATGAGGAAGATAGAGATGGTGTGGAAGTCACTGGCAGATAGGGCATCTGTAGTATAATACTTTGGGGAGAGGCCTGGCCTTCCCTATCTCTTCATCTTTCACCCCACAGCACTTAGGAGAAGCCATTGCTAAATGAGCTTTGAAATGCTTTTAAACAGCAGTTGTGCATATATACCATGCATAGAAACAGATCTGTGCCATGTATGCGCAATACACTTATAAAGTGTGCGCCTTTGAAAGCATCAGAAATAATCTCTGCTGTCAAAGTTTCGCCTCACCAGGGCATTTTAAAGCTGCTCTGCTTATCAATGGCTCCTTCAGATCCGCCACGCTGCACATTCCTTGGGAGGTGGCTGGGTTAGTGGTGGGAGTGGGGTTGTTTATAATTTTTCAGATTAAAATGTCATTGGGTGCTCCTCTGAAACTGCTGACATGTTTCAAACGTCCACTTCTGATGGTCTGCCCCTGCTCAAATGAGCTCAAGGGGTGCTTGGCTAGGAACTCAGGGTTCTCAGATTGCCTTTAGCCCCAGGGTCCCATGCCGAATAGTTGAATGTTGTGTGAGCACTAAATTGAACCTGTGTAGCAGTCCATGCTTGAGATGAGATTAAAAAACTGTTGTATTTGGGGGGAGAAAAGAGGGTCAAAATTGGCCCTTTAATCAGTTTCCTTCTATGTGTGTGTGTATAGTGTTCTGTACAAATACGTTCTAAACTTTAGAACAATTGGAGAAAGAAGACTAAAACTAAAATGGCTTAAGGATAGTGATATACACTATTTTTAGATTTCAAATTTAAAAATAATTTAACTTTCAGATGAAGCAGTAATAAATAGTACTCTGACTTGGAGGTCTAGTGGTTAAGACTGTGCTTCCACTGCAGGGGGCATGGGTTTGATCCCTGGTTGGAAACTAAGATCCCATATCTCGGAGTGCGGCCAAAAAACAAAGAAACAAACAGGTCTCTGACTCCAGGATGGATTTTTGAGTGGGAAGGAGGAGTCAGGAGAGGTATGTGTATAGTGCCTGGAAACTTCAGGAAATATTTATTCTCTAATTCCAGACTGGAATGGAAATCATCAAAAGTGTTCTGAATCTGATAATGAAAGGAAAACAGCTCAACATATTCACTATTTCCTCTGACTTTTAACATGTCTTCAGGCATAACCACCTTAATTAACCATTTTTAAAAATTCAAGGTTTATAAAATATGATTTCATAAGACCAAAAAAAATTATAACAGGATTATAAGATCCAGGACTCTGTTAAGGGCCAGTTGACTCAGATGGGCCCTGGAAGGGCAGTTAATCACCCCGATGCCCAGGGCAGGAGTCCTGGACCCTAGGTTGGCCAGGTGACATTCCCCTGAGTGAAGAGCTCCTGGTGATCGGGAGTCACTCCTGCGTTTGAGCCGCACAGTGAGTCTGTCATTTCTACCTCTGGGTCCTGATTTGCTCTTCAGACTCACCGGGAATACGTCTTCACCTACTTCTGCAGGAAACCCTTTACCTAGTTGGAGACAGTTCTCATTTTGTCCTAAGACTTGTCTTTTCAGGGTTCAACCCTGCAACTCTTCCAGCCACTCTCCAAATGAGGCAGTGTTTACGCTTGCTGGACTCCTCGTCACCTTCCTCTGGATGCTCTGTATTTTAAGAAGGGCATTTGTAAGCTACATCTGGAGCTCCAGATGTGGGATGTGGTCTAATTGAAGCAGAATACATGGGTCTCTCTCTCCCCCTTTCCCTGCTCCCTATACACATGCACACACACACAACATACAACACACACACACACACAGCAGAATACATGGGTCTCTCTCTCCCCCTTTCCCTGCTCCCCATACACATGCACACACACACACACACACACATACATACATACATACATACATATGTTCCAGACCCTATGTTTCCATTTGCAAGGCCTGGCGTGGGTTAGCTTTTTTGGCAGCCTTGTCTCACCACTCACTCACATTAACTAGTAGCAGACAATTACCGTGGTCCTGGTCCCAGACTTCCTGGCAGTGCAAGGCAGAGGTCAAAGTGTTTTCACAGTGACAGTGAGTTCCCCCCATCTCTTCCCCCACCATCCCCCTGTTGCCCTGTGCCAGGCACTGTACTTGAATTGTAGATGTTACTTAGTTCAGTTCTCATAGCAACTAGATTAGGTGGCTACCACCACTTCCATTTTCCAGGTGAGAGCACTGAGACTCAGTGAGGCTGAATAACTTGCCTAAAGTCGTAGAAAAGCAGTCAGGACCAGCTTGGAAAGGAGCCCAGGCTCTTCAGATTCCAGGGCCCACACGCTTTCTATAACACTATGGTGCTTTGATCAAAGGTGCTGCTTGTTTCATCTGTTGAAATAGTGGGCCAGAACAGATCAACTCAGCATTCTGGTTCAAACCAAGTGTGTTTGTTGGAAGGAAAAGATTGTCCTTCTTCAAAACTGGACTCTAAAATTCCATTAGTATTAATATTCTAGTATGGGCCTATTACCCTGTATCTACCCCAACTTTGGGGAACAGTATTATGTTTTCTGTTTCCAAAGGTAGGTGTGGTTAGCAACTCCCAGTAACTTATTCAAGAAGCATTTCTTTGGTGTTTGAAATTGTCCTGATTCTAATATAACAGAACTTTTTCATTATGACCTTGTGCGCACTAAGAGAGTCTGTGATGCGAACAGTTAGCAAATTCGGCTGTTAATAGAAATGTTGGTGGTTCAAGCCCACCCAGGGACACCCTCCCCTACTATTTGGGACTTCCATAGTAGCGCAGACGGTAAGGAACCTGCCTGTGATGCAGGAGACCTGGGTTTGATTCCTGGGTTGGGAAGTTCCCCTGGAGAAGGGAATGGCAACCCACTCCAATATTCTTGCCTGGAGAATTCCACAGACAGAGGGGCCTAGCAGGCTACAGTCCATGGGGTTGCAAAGAGTCAGGCAAGACCGAGCGACTAACAGTTTCACTTTCAGCCTTATTATTTAAATGTGGTATGTTTCTGAGCTTCTTTCTTAAATACAAATCATGAACATCTGCTTTAAAAAAAAAATTGCCACATAATTATCTTTCTATGTCTAACTTGTGTTTGTACAGCACTCCACAGTCTTTGTAGTGCTTGACTACCTATGTGCTTAGTCACTCAGTCGTGTCCGACTCTTTGCAACCTCATGGACTGTAGCCCATCAGGCTCCTCTGTCCATGGGGATTCTCCAGGCAAGAATACTGGAGTGGGTTGCCATTTCCTCCTCCAGGGATCTTGCCAACCCAGGGTTCGAACCCCAGTCTCCCATTGCAGGACTCTCTGTTTACATTCACAACAATTATTTCTTCATTGACAATAGGGGGAAATGAGCCCAGGAAGATGAAATGACTCATCTCAAGAATCAGTGTCACAAAGAGAGACCCTTCGTTGTTCACCTGAAACTATCACAATATTGTTAATCAGCTATGTGTGTGTGCCGAGTTGCTTCAGTTGTGTCCAACTCTTTGTGACTTCATGGACTGTAGCCCTCCAGGCCCCTCTGTCTGTGGGATTCTCTAGGCAAGAATACTGGGGTGGGTTGTCATGCCCTCCTCCAGGGAATCTTCCCAACCCAGGGATCAAACCCGAGTCTTTTACATCTCCTGCACTGGCAGGCGGGTTGTCTACCACTAGCACCACCTGGGAAACCCTAATCAGCTATACCCCAATGCAAGATAAAATGTTCAAAAGAAAAACATAAATAAAATGAATGTCACAAAGAGGCAGAACCAGGATAGAAGCGGATTCTGACTCCCACCCTGTTATTCCTCTCTCTAATCAAGCTTGATCAGTAGGGCTTTCAATCATGACTCCTCATTTACGAGATAGTTACTTCATGAGAAGTCAGTACTTTGTGAGTAGTACTCAGGTAAAATTAAAATATGCTGCCAATTCTGTTTATTGAATGTGGCAAATTGACATGAGCAGATGGAGGAAACATTGCCTTGGGAGATTTAAATGACGCTGCCTACATTATGTTTATTTTTTTATTTTTTAGTATGTATTTATGTATTTGGCAGTGCCAAGTCTTTGTTGCAGCACATGGAATCTTTTTAGTTGTAGCATGAGAATTTTTAGTTGCAGCATGTGGGATCTAGGTCCCTGACCAGGGATCAACCTCTGGCCCCTTGAATTGGGAGAGGAGAGTCTTAGCCACTGGACCACCAGGGAAGTCCCCCTACATTTTGTTTAGTCTTTGTTACCTCCGGCAGTCTCAGAATCACTGATCAACCCTGGCACATATGTGATGTCATGGAGGGTACAACCTGGATGTGCCCTAGACAATGCCTCAGCTCCTTTAAAGATGAGGAAGGATGGAGCCAGATACCATGGGAGCCTAATGCCCAGGTACCCCCTCCATGCACAGTGAGACCCATTCCGGCACCTTGCTGACCTCCCGTACTGATATCTCTGACACTTTGTCTCCTGGCTCACCCTCACCTCCTGTTTGGCTTGCTGTCTTGGCCTCCTCTCCAGCCCCCACCCTGCCCTTGTGGCCTGGCTCCTTGGCAGGACTCCTGGCTGACCAGACATTTGCGTGACTGTCGGTTATTTTGGCTGGGCTCCTTAATCCCTGTGAGCTCTCTTCCTGGCTTCAGAGCCTCAACTTTGCTTCTGGAAACATCCAAGCAGTAGCTCTCAGCTCCCTGGTGAGATGCTCCTGACAGAGGCCCAACTTTCGCATAATTATGGAGCTCTGGCCTTGGGGTGGTATGATCCTGTGAAGTCACCATTCCTGGGCCCCACTGGCCAGCCATTTGCAGGTAAAGTGATCATATAATTTATTATCCATATTGGAGCATCTTAAGAGTGAAAGGAGGCATCTTTACTAATTCCGCCTGCACATCAGGATAAACAAGGGCCCTTCCTGGCCAATGGGGATATATTCTGGGTTGTGGTGAGCCTGACTCCATGCTTAAAACAATATTACACATTTATTGCAGATGGACTCAGTGCCAAACACTGCAGAAGGCACTTTACTTGCCTGCCTGTTCATTAATTCTCCTGATAATCATATGTGTGTAATGTTAACCCACCGTGCAGAGGAGGAAACTGAAGCTCAAAAAGTTAAATAACTTGTTTGAGGTGACATCTAATAAGTGGCAGGCCCAAGTCTGACTCTAGAGTCTTTGTCTTGAATCTTCCATTTGGGTCCTGACTAGTGTAATAGTGGAATCAATAAAAACGAAACTTTGCTGTAGAGGCGATAGTCAGCCCTCAAATTAAAAATGACTTATGCTCTAGAGGAACACTTGTACTTTGAGTGCTTGGAATTCGAAATGCATTTTCCCATGAGAGAAAAAATAAAAGGGGGTCTAAAATGGTGGTTAGGCTCCAAGACCAATCAACAAAAGTTATGCAGACTTATAATTTCATTGTGGTTTACTCCTCTATATAATACTGAACTGGAATAGGAAGCAGAAACCATAGGTTTCTATCATAGCTCCTTAACTTCTTGGTTGTATGATTTGGGATAAGTTAGTTAACCTCTCTGAACCTGAGTTTTATCATCAACATTGAAAAAGTGTCTGGAAAGTGTTCTAGGAGCTAGAAAAATGTGTAGCTCCTAAAAAGTGCAAGAATCACAGGAGGCAGTGTACATGAAAGTCATTTAAAAATAGCACTTATAGCACTGTAAGAACTGACAACCATTCATGACATTGACAGGAGGCAAGTCAGGATTCCAAAAACGCTAGCTAACCCTGACCCTTAAAGTGGAGACAAAATCTCTTTTGAGCTGGTGAGTAGTGGGTAGGTCTGGGAGCCTCTGGGGAGGTGTGTCGTCCTGAGCTGGAGCTGGTGGCACTGTGAGTAGGGGGGTGAGGAATACCAGAGGAGAAGAGTGTGGGCGGGGAGAACACATAGGCTCCCTCAGACTTGGGGCACAGTCAAGACAGGGGCTTGTGGTTTACTCCTCTATATAATACTGATGGTATGTGGTAGCCATGCTCCACGGGCATCTGGACTCAGGGCCAGGGTCACGGGGCCGTGGCTGGTGTTGGGGGTGGGATAATCCGGGGATCAGAGTCTCCAAAGCCGTGGGAACAGGGGACTCTTACTGTTGTGGAGTTTGGAAAGAGCAGCAGACATTTATGAATTGTTCAGCTGATCAACTGCATAGCAAATCTGAATCCTGGAGTTGAGTTTAAAAACAGTGATTTCTGAACAAAAAGTCTACAGAAAACTCATTTACTATATAAAGTTTTATTTCATTTTTAACAGGCTGTTTTCAGGGACTACTCAGTTGTAGCATGTATTAGTACTTCATTCCTATTATTGTCATATAATATTCCTTTGTGTGGACATGCCACCATTTACTTATCTGTCCATCAGTTAACGGACATTTGAGTTGTTTCCACTTTTTCGGCTGTTGTGAATAATGCTGCTGTGAACGTTCATGTATGAGGTTTTGAGCAGATGTATGTTTTTATTTCTCGGGTATATATATATATATCTTGGAGTGGAATTGCTGAATCATGCTGTGATTCTATGTTTAACATTTTGAGGGACCATGAGTTTTAGTAATACATATGCAAGCATATTTAGTATGTTAGTACATTTTTAATACCTATCACTTAGTAAATATTGTATTCTACGTGGATGTTGACTTGGAGACCACTAACTTTTACAGCCATCCCCTAACACAGGAGGATTCAACTACAGGTGCTCATTTTAACAGTTTATATTGGTTTGAATAGTTTGAGCTTGTTTCAGGTGGAATTTATGTCTTCAGCCCCAGTGGTTCTACACATCCCTGCATTTAAACAGCAGATGTCATATAAACAACAACAGCACAGTGATTACAAATAGGGGGAAACCAAACTTAATTCATTATATGAGCACTTGAGGTTTATACTTGTGGTCAAAATTTAAAATAGTGAAGAAGAGTGTATTTTTGTTTAATATTTATATTAAAATTTATGGCAAGGTGTAATTTTTTTGTTTCATAAGTGCAAATTGTAGTTCATACATGAAAAGCTTTACTGAACATGAATATTTTAAAAATAGAATTCTGTTTTCCTTTGCAGGTAAATTGATGTAAAATTAAAGAATAAAATATGAAAATAACAATTATTACTGTATTACTATTATATGTTTATCACTGAAAGTAATTCCATTACATAAAGGAAGATGTTATTAAAAAGGACCTGCTCTGGATGTCGGATATGCTGGGTTGCCACTGTATATGAGCATGTGCAAGATGACTGGATTATTTAGGGAATGTTTCTTGCATGGAGTGAGCTTGACTTGGTAGAAGCAAATGGAAACAGATTAGCTTGGCAGTGTGGAAGGAGCTCCTGACTGAGTTCTAGGAATAGGGAAAAGTCCAGAGTCATGAGTTACGGGATATATCAAGAGTGAATGAGAAGTGGACGTTTCGGGAGTCTGCAAAGAGGGTAAACTTGAGTAGAGAGCCATTTGAGACTCCCAGACAGGAACTTTGTGGAGGAGGGTTCGAGGTCCATCATTTCAGCAGCAATATGCAGGATGAATGGGGAAGCAACAGAGGAGCACAATCCAAAGGCAAGTTATAAGTTTAGTCAAGTAATTCAGACATGAACTAATGACATTCTTCTGTGGGTGGCAGTTATAGGAATAGAGAAGGGAACAAATCAAAAGGTTCTTATAGCCTCACCACAGGAAATGATGTCAGTTTCCCCCTAAATTGACCTATATGTTGAATGCAATTCCTATCAAAATCCCAGCAAGGTTTTTTGGTAGACAAACACGAGGTTATTGTAAAATATACATGGAAAGACACAGGTCCTAAAATAGAGCAATCTTGAGAAAAAGAAGAAAATGGGAAAAATCACTCTACCCAATATTAAGGCCCAGTACATAGCTACAGTAGAAAGAGAGTGTGGTACTGGCAAAGGGATAGACACACAGACCAATGGAACAGAATAGAGACCCAGTAATAGCCCCACATGAGTGCACCCAACTTGTTTTTGACAAAGATACAAAGGCAATACAGCGGAGGAGGGATAACCTTTTAAAAAAATAGTACTGGAGCAATTGGATATTCACAGGTCGAAAAATAAACCTCTACCTAAACCTTACACAAAAGTTAACTCAAAATCAGGACTTCCCTGGTGTTCCAGTGGTTAAGACTCTGCACTTCTAATGGAGGGGGCCTAGTTTCAGTCACTGGTTGGAGAGCTAAGGTCCCACATGCTGTGCTGAGTGGCAAAAAAATAAAAGTTAACTCAGAATGGATCATGAACTTACATGTAAAATGCAAAACTACAAAACTTTTAGAAAAACAATTAAAATCTTTGGGATCTGGGACTAGATAATGAGTTCCTAGACTTTACACCAAAAGCATGATCCTTGAAAGAAAAAATATTGATAAATTGGAGCTCACCAAAATTAAGAACTTTGAAACTTCACTGGCAGCGCAGTAGTTAAGACTCTGTGCTGCCATTCCAGGGGGCACAGGTTCTCTCTCTTGTTGGGGATCTCTGGTCTCACATACTATGCCACATGGCCAAAAAAAATGTTTCTAAACTTTTGCTTTGCAAAGATCCTGGTTAACAGATAAGAGACAAGCTATGGAAGGGGAAAAGTTATTTCCAAACATATCTGACTAAGGACTAGTATATAGAATATATAAAGAATTCTCAAAACTTGGCAATAAAAAAAAGAAAACCTAGAACAATCCAATTAGAAAATAGACCAAAGATATGAGCAGACATTTCTTTGAAGAAGATATACAGATGGATAAGTACATGAAAAGTATTTACCAACATTAGCCACTTGGGAAATGCAGCTTAAAAACTACAATGAGATACTTGTCATGTAGTCACTTCTAATTTTGCTGAGGCACACATTTATGGCAGACACTGAGGGTCTGATGTGCAGAAATTAGTAACTTAGCCAGCGGAAGAGCATAGTTCACCCCAGTGGCCGTCCCTTAAGGTGACTTGTTCTCTTTTCATTTTATCATGTAAATTCGGTGCTCTAGTTGTATCCCCAAATTTGGAGCTCCACAAAGGTCTCCAGATCCAGCTCTTCCAAATTCAGTCTATACTTCCAGTAGAACTTAATGACTAGTTAGATATAGGAGTAGCTCAAATCAGCACCATTTGATCCCATTAGCCATCAAAATAGTAGCAGCTTGGTGAGGTGGATGGAGTCTGGGTCACTTACCAACTGCGTGATGTGACAAGGGACCTCTTTTTTGGAAACTCAGTTTCCTTCTCTGGCAATGAGAATGATGATATGAGGGTGTTGTGAGGATCAGATCAGAACACGCAGACATGAGGTATCCAGCCTCGTTCTCTCAGTGTGAATATGGGTATCGTTTTCACACACTGGTCAAGGCTGCAGCCTCCAGGAGAAATTTAAATGTCTCTTTCTGGAGCAGTTTATTGCTGTTGACCATGTGGCCAAGAACAGGAGACAATCCCATTTTTATTATTCTGCCTAGCTCTTCTCTTAAGTAAGCTCATGCTTGCCCAAACCCATATCTGGATTGAAAAACCCATCGTTGATGTTATGTAAGAACCAGAAATCCATGCCCAGGACATTCCTGCCACCTCTCAGGAGTCTCCCAGCTGTCCTCTCACTTTCCGACACAAGACTTAGAAGCTCTGGGCTCTCCCAAAATGTTGATCTAAACCATATCAGACTGCATATCACAGCTTGTACCCAACCTAGTCCCCACCACTTTTTTCTTAAGATGATCACTGTTTTACTTTTTTTTTTTTTACTGTTTTACTTTTTTAATAGTCATTGTCACAGTCCTCAAAGTCAAGTCCATCTGTGTTTCACAGCCTGATGTCCTGTGATTCAGAAAGTGTATGTGTATTTGCATGTAACAGAACGTGTGCTGTGACTGTATGTGCTTTGAGAAAACAGTTCTATCCTAGGCCAGCAGCTTCAAGGATTTTTTTCTGTTCAATAAGCTCTGCATCTTCATCCAGCTGTAGCAGTGCTCTGCTAGAAACAGACTGAGGTCATTCATGTGTAAATGGAAACACACCAAGGAAAAAATTAATTCCAAATGTACATCCAGATCAAAAGAAAAATAAATTTCTCAGTAGAATACTCAGAGTTATGCAGAGAGTTGGTTACTGCTGGTTCACATAAAATTGAAGGTCAGAGCATGTTTCAGTAAAGTTCTTAAAAAGGCAGTGACCAGCCAGAGGCTATGATTTGAGAATCCCACAAGGATGATTCCTCAAAAAGCCAGCTGACTCCTGAATTACACAGGGATATGCTTCCCCAAAACACTGTAATAAATGCAGACTATAACTAGGAGCATCGAAGTCTGTGGGACTCAGGACCTACCACCAAAACATTTTCATTTAAAAACAAGTACGCCACAACGCAGAGTACTAACCACTATACGATCAAGACCCAGAGGAATCGGGTGGAGAGGGAGGTGGGAGGGGGGATCGGGATTGGGAATACATGTAAATCCAAGGCTGATTCATATCAATGTATGACAAAACCCACTGGAAGAAAAAAAAAAACAAGTCAAAAAAAAAAAAAAAAAAGTCCACCTAGAGGGATGGGATGGGGGAGGGGGAAGCTTCAGAGGCTTGGGATATATGTAGACATGTCTGATATATGTTGTACAGCCGAACTTAACATTGTAAAGCAATTATACTCCAATAAAAAAAATACTTTAAAAAAAAAAAAAACAAGTACGCCAAATATTGTAATGAAATTAGTAGACATGAAGTATTTGATCATGAATTATACATTGATGAATTTTTAAAATAAAAAATATATAGACACATCATGGCAAATCATTCTTTTGAAGATCATTGCCTGGTGAAGTTTACAGAAGTAAGTGTGTCTCCTTGGGTCTGCTGCTGCTAAGTCGCTTCAGTCGTGTCCGACTCTGTGAGACCCCACAGACGGCAGCCCACCAGGCTCCCCCATCCCTGGGATTCTCCAGGCAAGAACACTGGAGTAGGTTGCCATTTCTTTCTCCCTCCTTAGGTCTAGATACATTCATTTACACATTCAATCAATCCTTTGTTCAGGAAATAGTAATTGAGTACCTAGTAGGTGCCAAGGTGTATTCTGAAAAAAGAGAGAAATGGGAAGCTAATTAGGGGGGGTGATTCAGTCTCAGAGAGATTCAGCTTCAGTACCAGTTCCACCACTTTCTAACCAAATGATGTTCAGCAAGGCAGTAAACTTCTCTCAGATCCTCATTTCTCACTGTAAAATGAGGATAGTTATACTTGCCTTGAAGGGTTGTATGGATTGGATGAAATAATACATACCAGATTAGCCCAGTACCTGGCACACAGTAAATGTTCTAAGAAAAAAGTAGGTGGTACTCCCAAAATTCACACTCCCTAAAGTCAGAGGATACCCTGGTATCTTGCTCCTTCCTTTTCTAAAAGAGTGCTCAAAAATATTCTTACCCATCCACATACTCATATAATCAAAAATATACTTGGTAGCCAAGGGAAGGGCCACCAGGAGGTGGGAACATGCAGAGGCAGGCTTTGAAGACAAAGAAACCTATGGGAAGAGAAACCCTGATCAGGATGTCAAGACTGGCTTCATCCTTGTTCTCTCTCCTTTTTCCCCCCAGAGACCAGGTGGGGAAATAGCTCACCTTATCTCTACAGGGAGGGAAGCCCACCAACACTGCTGGACATTCAGATGCCTCTGACCCAACAAGGATTCTGGCCCGCTGACATATCCCCACCCCTTTCTCAGTTCCTCTTCTTGTTGGGGGAAGCTAAATTGTGAGAGGTGTCCCATGGATAGGCCTCAGTTCTGTTCAGTTCAGTCACTCAGTCGTGTCCGACTCTTTGTGACCCCATGGACTGCAGCATGCCAGGCCTCCCTGTCCGTTACCAACTCCGGGAGTTTACTCAAACTCATATCCATTGAATCAGTGATGCCATCCAACCATCTCATCCTCTGTCATCCCCTTCTCCTCCTGTCTTCAATCTTCCCCAGCATCAGGGTCTTTTCCAATGAGTCAGTTCTTTGCATCAGGTGGCCAAAGTATTGGAGTTTCAGTTTCAGCATCAGTCCTTCCAATGAATATTCAGGACTGATTTCCTTTAGGATGGACTGGTTGGACCTTCTTGCTGCCCAAGGGACTCTCAAGAGTCTTCTCCAACACCACAGCTCAAAAGCATCAATTCTTTGGCGCTCAGCTTTCTTTATAGTCCAACTCTCACATCTATATGTGACTACTGGAAAAACCATAGCATTAACTAGATGGACCTTTGTCAGCAAAGTGACATCTATACTTTTTAATATGCTGTGTAGGTTGGTCATAGCTTTTCTTCCAAGGAACAAGTGTCTTTTAATTTCATGACTGCAGTCACTGTCTGCAGTGATTAGGGAGCCCCCCAAAATAAATTCTGTCACTATTTCTACTGTTTCCCCATCTGTTTGCCATGAAGTGATGGGACTAGATGCCATGATCTTAGTTTTCTGAATGTTGAGTTTTAAGCCAACTTTTTCACTCTCCTCTTTCACTTTCATCAAGAGGCTCTTTAGTTCTTCTTCACTTTCAGCCATAAGGGTGGTGTCATCCGCATATCTGAGGTTACTGATATTTCTCCTGGCAATCTTGATTCCAGCTTGTGCTTCATCCAGTCCAGAGTTTCTCATGATGTACTCTGCAGGTTGGTCAGGGAAGATTTATGGATGTGACTTTGTGAGTATGAGGCTTAAAGAGAAGGAGGGGAAGGGACAGCAAACAGGAGGAGATGGACTCAGACATAAGGTCACCATGATTAGCAAATAAAAAAAAGTAAGACACTCAATTTGAGTTTCAGGTGAATTACAAATCATGTTTCATATATGTTTCATGCATTGTTGGGAATATACTTACACTAAAAATTATTTGTTGCTTATCTGAAATTCAAAGTTAAGTAGTGTTCTGTATTTTCCCCAGCAACCCTACTCAGAAAGGGAATTAGAAGAATATCCTTCTACTATTCTCCCGTGATTCAGTCTTATGCAAAGTAGGAAGCAACATTTTGGGGTAGGTCACCAATCAGCTGTTTTGCAAGTGCACCCTGGTGTGGCTAAAGCCTGTGAGCCTTTGGGCAGACGTAGAGTCAGAATCACCAGTGTACTGGGTGCTAGGGATCCAGAGAGGACTAAAACAGCCCTGGATGTAAGGATCCATTCATGGTGGAGGAAGGACCAAGTCCGATGGCACGATAGTCACTATGTGAATAACAATGGAGATTATTAATATGTACTGGAAGTTTATTGAGATACTGTTACAAGTACTTTTCAGATAAGTATATTTAAATCCCACTCTATGATATAGGCTTTATTATTAACTCCAGTTTACCAATAAGGAAACTGAACCTTCCATATAGTTCAGGAAACTGAACTAACCATATAGTTCTTGACCCAAATTGGGGAACATTTTAAAGTGAAAGGGATTATTGTCGATAATTACACATAAAGGCAGGCAGAACCTGAAAGCCAGCAGTCACACCAGGATTATGGCATCTGCCTCCAGGAGACATGCCCATCTCACCGGCCAGAAGTGTCAGTGGGAGGATTTGAATCCAGGCCTAAAACCTCCAGACACTGTGCTCTTAAGCAGGCATAGTACAGGAGGAGATTCATTTAGATGAACTGCCCTCCCCACTCCATAGACTCTAAGGGCTTCCCTGGTGACTCACTTCGTGGTAAAGAATCCACCTGCAATGCAGGAGAACCAGGTTCCATCCCTGGGTTGGGAAGATCCCCTGGACGAGGGCATGGCAACCCACTCCAGTATCCTTGCCTGGAGAATCCCATGAACAGAGGAGCCTGGCAGGCTACAGTCCATAGGGTCACACAGAGTCAGGTACAACTGAAGTGACTAAGCAGCAGGAACATAGACTCTAAGCTCCTTGAAGAGGGGGCCTGTTGTTTCCATGGCATCCTTGGCAACTAGTGGCAGCCCCCAAAGCGTAGAGTGGGTGCCAAAACATACTTGATGGACAGACGAGTCTGTGAAGGGGGTGGGACCTGAGCACAGCTTCAACAATGTAGACAACTAAGGCAGGGACCTTTCTCTCTTCCCTGATGTGTCTCTCTTCCCAGATGCTTGAGAGAAGGTAAGCAAGAGAGGACCACTGAGAGAGTGTGATATTCGTCAGTTGGGTCCGACTCTTTGCGACCCCAGGGACTGTAGCCCGCCAGGCTCCTTTGTCCATGGGATTCTTCAGGCAAGAATACTGGCGTGGGTTGCCATTTCCTTCTCCAAAGCAGGGACCTTCTTCTCTTCCCTGATGTGCCTCTCTTCTCGGATGCTTGAGAGACAGTAAGCAAGAGAGGACCACTGGGTGAGCTAATAAGCAAGTGGCTCCAAATCAAGACAGCAGGACATAGGTCATGAAGTTTGCACTCAAGACTGAGTCATGAAGGGTCCATCAGCCCTTGCCCACCTCCTTTGTGTGGACACCCAGGCACCTGCTGCCTGCCCCCTCAATCCCTCTCAGATCCCCTGGATGGAGAGTCAGTCACATGGCCTGCGTCCTGGGCAGTCAGCTGCCCTCCGCTGGGTCCTGGGGCACCAGAACTGCTCCTTTCTCTGTACAGAGCTGATCCTCCTGGCAGGTCCCCCATCTCCTCTACCGGCTCAGGCCTGCTTTCCTCTGTGTCCCCTGGCCTCACCTGCCACTCTGCTCTGAGAGCACCCTCAAAGGCTGCTATTCTGTCTCTCTGTCTTCAGGGGATTTAAGCCATTGCAAGCCCACACCCTCTTTAAACAGGAATTGTGGAGTCTTTAAAACAATAAGCAAATCCCTCCTCCTTGCTCAGGATTAGCTAGTCACTTTTTAAGCAGAGAAAGCAAATTTATAGAAGGAAGAGTCAGCCTCTGGCAGCTGACTCCCTTTCCTCTGTCTGCAGAAAGATATCATTAAACCCAGCTGACTCCTGCCTGACAGCTGTAGCATGACAAGAAAGGGCTCTTCCTGACTTTTTTGTTCTACCCACAATTTAACCGCGTGTGATTGGACTAACTAGACTGTAAGCTGAGGCCATGGGCAGGGTCTTGTAAGTCCAGGATACTTCTTTGAATCCACAGAATCCGGCACACGGTTTTACACGTGAAGATCCAGTAAACATACTTAATTTGATTTGACTGCTAAGGATGTGCCTCAACTTAAATATCCTAAATTACTTCTGACACCAAAATGTTAGTCAGTCTGGGCCAGAGAGAGGCCTAGCAGGCATTTAAACCCTAATCTACCAAATCTGAAAGAAAGGAAGTCCTAATCACTTTTCAACACTCCGATACCCTTTTCTCAGTCTCCCTCTAATGTTAAGGCTTTACTGCTGTCCAGCCGAGTGACCTTGGATAAGTCTCCAAATTCCTGGAACCTCAGTTTCCTGACACTGAATCAAGCGGGTGATCTTAAGGTCCCTTCCAGTTCTGACATTCCAAAATTCTAAAGATTCTGGTTGACCAAGCATGGAAAACAGGAATGAGGTATGGAGCAGATGCTTGCAGATAAGGATGGGGCAGTTGGGAAGGAGAAAATAAATATGGAGTTGGGAAGGAAAAGAGCCCTGAAGACAGATGCGTACTTTGCATCTAATCTGGTCCTTGCTAGGACAGTGTCATCTCATCATGTCCTGCGTAAGGTCCAGATGACATTCCTGTACCTGGCCAAGCCTTCTTTTCATCATCTATCCCTGTGTGAGCTTTGCCCTGTTCCACGTGCTGCTTGAAGACTAGACTGTAAGCCAAGATCATGGGCGATACAAGTTGAGCAAGATAGACATAGCTCCTTATAGAGTTTATGGAATAGAAAAAAGATGTTTTAAAAAACACCAAAACGAAACCCACTCAATCAAGTACGAATTTTGCACAGGTTGCTCTAAGACCACTCACTCCTTTTGGAGATCAGGGATGGCTTACCCTGTGCCTGGACTCTCTCCCAGAAGACTTCTCTGCTTCTAGCTTCTCCTCACTGTGATTGATACTGACAGATTTTTTTTTTTTTTTAATATTGGAGCATAGTTGATTAACAAATCTTTCACAACACGAGTTTCTTGTCATTTTTCTCTTCGTGGAAGCTTTACAGTGGCCTCCTTATGTGCAAGCTTGGGCAGAGACTCAGTCTCCACTTGGAGCCTCTTTAGGCTGTTACTTCCAGCACAGGCTGTTGCCGTCTGCCAGAGGACCCCGGGGCTTCCCTGAGCCCTTCTGTGTGCCCAAGGAAATGGACCAGAATCTGAGCCTTACCATTTAAAAGCTGTCATCCTTGGGCTACCCTTGGATCAGAATCTGACTGCTGACATTTTCTATAACAAAAAGAAAGCAGCAGAAAATTCCTTTTTTTTTTTTTGGCCTTGCCATAAGGCATGCAGGATCATAGTTCCCTAACCAGGGATCAGATAGAACCCATGCCTCCTGCAGAAGCACTGAGCCTTAATCACTGGATTTTCAGAGAAATCCCAGAAAATTCCAGTTTGGGAACTGCTAAGGAAAAAGTGAAGAGAACAAAAGTTATAAATTTAAAGTATAGAGAAGTATTAATATTTGATTTCCAGCCTCTCTAACTCTAGAAATAAGTCTGCATGGTAAATTAGTATTTTCTTTATTAATTGCCTACGTTCTTTAGGTATTATTTCTGACTGCCTCCTCCTCTAAGAAGGTGCCCAGAACTTTGACAATAATCCTTCATGCCATCTTTATCTTTGAGCCTTAGCCTTAAACATATCTGGTGAGGATCACTTCTAAAGACAGAGCTGAGAGAAAGGGTCTAAGAGTGGTGAGTAAGGAAAGGAGTGACCAGGTTCGGAGAATTATAGTATCTGGCCTCTGCATGAAGCTGGTTCTGTGTAAGAGACACTCAGAGAATACTAAGTAATTCATGAGCTGCAAAACCAGGATAAAATCTTGGATATCATCTTCCCTCGACCTTTTAACAAACTGCAGATCGCTGTTAATTTTGCCTGATTTTGTGTAAAGAATAATGCTCTCCCTGCCAAGATAAAGGTGCAGTCTCTGGAGAGCATATCTTTTTGTTGTGATGTGTCAGAGATTCAGAGAGAAAAGTGGGGAAGGGAGGGATGCTAGTCTCCAAAATGCTCTACATCATATCCCACAACTGTTTCCCGAGGCCAAAACACAGAAGCTCAAAGAAGTTAGACGATCTTCATTGCTTCATAAAATGGTGTCCAGAGTTTTAGACCAAATAGCAGAGCTTTGGGTCTTGTTTTTTGGTGATTTACTCTCTTTGAGGTTACCGGAAAGGCTCTAGAGAAGTAATCTGAAGAACCATGAAGCATCTGGCTGAGGAGTGTATCTCAGTCAGAAGAAGAAGAGTGCAGCATGAGGGGTGGGCTTCAGGACCGACGGGGAGTGTGCTGTGACTAGAGAGGTTAGCGCGGAGGAAAAGATCACAAAGAACCGAGCATACCCCCACTGTGGTTCTTGGTCTTCACTGGGGACAAACACAATCAGATCTCTGTCTGAAAGTTCATCGTTGCAGCCTGGAGGGAGATGGATTGGAGAATCTCCTAGCCCTTAAGGGCTTCCCTGGTGGCTTAGATGGTAAAGAATCTGCCTGCAATCTGGGAGACCCAGGTTTGACCCCTCGGTGGGGAGGATCCCCTGAAGAAGGGAATGACAACCCACACCAGTAGTCTTGCCTACAGAATTCCATGGACAGAGGAACTGGAGGGCTACAGTCCCTGGGGTTGCAAAGATTCAGACACAACTGAGCGACTTTCACTTTCTTTCTTTCACTTCTAGCCCTTGAAGTCCCAACAATGTCACCATTCTGACACCTCCCCAACCTTTTCATGTTCAGTTGCTGCATGAGTTCCTGCCATATTTTTAAATTTTTATTTATTTATTTATTTGGCTGCACTGGGTCTTAGTAGCAACATGTGGTGTCTAGTTTCCTGAACAAGGATTGAACCTGGGCCCCCAGTACTGGGGAGTGCAGAGTCTTTGCCACTGGACCACCAGGGAAGCCTTCCTGCCATATTTTTTAGCGGAGTTTTGAAGAGGATCTCTTTCAGAGTTTCTCTAAGAATAGTGCTGAGAATTTGCAGGGGCATCTCTGGGAATCTGCACTTTCCTTAAGCTCCTCAGAGCCTCTTTTGCAAACAAATGTGAGAACCTCGGAGAGGCTGGTTTCTAGGCAGGCCTCCCTGCCTCTGTTTCAGCCTTTGGGAATGGGTGGCCCTGGGTCCAGGGTAAATTCTGCATATATAGATGCATAGTCTTAAACCTTGAACACCAAAGAGGTCTCAAGTGCCAATAGCAAGGCATGAGATTTAGTGACGTTTTTTTCTTTTGCTTATCTGTATTTAATTTCTTTTTTACTTGTAGCCCTTGTATAATAAGGGGGAAAAAAAGCTAAATAAGTTTAATGAGCACCCAGTATTTGCAAGCACAAAACAGGCTCGTGGTAGAAATGAGTTGCCTCAGAAGGGTTACATAGGCAGGGAAATGCTGTTGTTTTCAGCAGGAAGGAGAGGCCTTGTAACAACAGGAAGCTCTGGGAGGCTGGGGTACCAGGGCTTCCAAGCAGAGCAGTTCTGGAAACAATGGCTGCCTGTGGCTCGGGAGTACTGGGCAGGAAATGGAAGGATGCTAGGAGAGGGTGTGCCCGGAGAAGCTGATAAGGGCTACCTGGCTGTTCTTCCCTTAGACACAGCGGGCCAACGATGAAGTTGTTTTTTCTAAATGCTCCCCGTTTTTCATTAGCAAAGATGATTTGGGGAAAACCTAGAAATGAAAAGAACCCATGGTGCCAGAGACCTGGAAGCCATTAGGAAGCTGAGGCTCCCAGGAAACCAGAAGGTACAACAAGAAAGAGAAGATACTTCTTGCTCTCAGGACATGGTCCCATCAGTCGAGGGGGACCTTCAGATGAGCTCAGCACCATTTAAAACCAAGTCCCTGGAGGATCCCAGGCTCCATAATAATCAGAATAGCACTGGGGTTAATAGGAGTCCAGCCATTGCAAAGGAGATACATGTAAACCTGCTGAGATTGAAATTTATTTAATACAAATTTCTCTTCTTATGGATTGGGCAAGATGGGGAGTCAATGAACAATACCAATAAGAAACAAAAACAAAACTAACAAGAACTAAAGTGTTTTATCATGGAAGTCCTAGATATAAACCAGAACCAGTAGGATGAGGACCTGAATATCGAAGGTAAAGGTCAAATCTGGCTTCTTAATTTCCAGCCCAGCTTCTCCCCAGCTTCATCCAGGAAGTTTACAGGTTATGGGATGTTAGACCTGGAAGGAACATTAGCCATCATCTAGATCCAGAACTTGAACCTGTGCAGATGAAAGCCCGAGGCTGGGAGTAGCTATATTTTTGCTCCAGATATACAACTGGTCATGTTGTTTTAACTAATATGTACCTAGCACCTAGTACTTGTGAGTCAGCTGGGGGCAACTCAAAGAGGAACATAGTGGATACTCTCCTCAAAGGTCTGAAATCTAGTACCTGGAGGTCAGGACTAGAACCCAGGTTTCTTAATTCCTTGTCATAGGTCCTTTCTCATCAAGTTGCTTTCGGACATGAAAGTGAAAATGTTAGTTGCTCAGTCATGTCCGACTCTGCGACTCCATGGACTTTATGCCAGACTCCTCTGTCCATGGAATTCTCCAGGCAAGAATACTGGAGTGGGTAGCCTCTTCCTTCTCCAGGGGATCTTTTCAATCCAGGGATCAAACCCGGGTCTCCGGCATTGCAGGGGGATTCTTTACCGTCTGAGCCGCTAGGGAAAACCCAATCACCTCAATTTTCTGCAGCTTTCTGGTCTTCCCCATACCTGGTCTATGCCTGGGTTTCCCTGGTATAGATGTTAGGCTTATACAATGTACTGGAAAGTGCATGAACTTGGAATCCAGACAGACTCATAATTGCACCCCAGCTTTGCCACTAGCAGTTTGACCTTGGGCAAGCCATCTAACCACAACAAACCTTAGTATTCTATCTGTATGATAGGAATAGCAATGCCTACACCTCAGAGTTGTGAGAATTAAATGAACTAATGACTGTTAAGCATGAGTCCCCACAGAGCATTTGGTTAGTGCATCCCATGATCACCTACTAAGGCATGCAGAAAAAAAAAAGATGGCCTAGAGACACTCAGATGAGAAAGAAAGCTTACATTGTCCTCATTCTTAAGATGACTGGTACAAGTGAGCATGCAGTTCAAGAAGCTGGTTTGGTTTCCCTATTTCTGTCTCATTAACCTACTCAGCTCCGTCTTTCCCCCTTCTGGGACTCTCCCTGTAGGCAGACGTGGCCATCCTCTTTATCCATCACTGTGAAGAGCCTCCATCCATGGCATCTCAAGGAGCAGGTGGGAAGAAAGAGAAGGTCTGCTTTAGTCCAGGAAATAAAATCTTGATCGGGTAGGCCAAGCTGACTGGTCTGGATGCAGTTAAACTGAGGAGTTCAGTGATTCGTTGGCAATAAGAAGGGAATTGATGCTCCCAGCTGGGCCTGGGAGTGTGCTGGGGCATGCCCGGAAGAACTTTTCTGGCATCTGTGAGCAGCCTTATGGAGTGAGTGATGTCTGCTCCACACTCCCCTGAGAGCAAAGTCAGACAGTAGGAAAGATGAGCCAAAAAAAGTCTTCATAAATTATGCAAGCCTAGCAACCCCCATATTCAGCAAGGGACAAGAGTGACATTCCCTGCACAGTTCCTATGTACAAGGCGGGCAGGGCCCGCTCTGAGCCCGAGACCGTGTGGGGGCTGCTCCAGGTTTGTTCTCCATGTGGCCTCATCCCACCTCACCCAGGTTCTCTGGTCAGCTCCACCCTTCTTCGTGGTCACAACCCTCCCCTCGCCGAAACCAAAACACACCCCGGAGGCCACTGTGAGGCCCTGGTCGGCTGTCTCCAGTTGCTCATTAACTGATGATGTGTCGCCCCAGGTGTTCGGCTGCCCTCAACCAGCCTTTTATCTTTGAGTCACAAAAGCACTGACCTTTCTTAAAGGAATTTTCAGGAGCAACCAGAAAAGAGTGGGCCCTCTCACCTCCCCTTTCATCTTATGCAAAGTTTAAGAGGTCCTCTACACTGACCCTAAAGGGACACCTTATTTTCTCTTGTTGGAGTGATATGTTTGTGGCAAATCTTTCCCTTCATAGGACTTTGCTGGTAGCTCAGCTGGTAAAAATCCACCTGCAATGTGGGAGACCTGAGTGGTTCAATCCCTGGGTTGAGATGATCCCCTGGAGAAGGGAAAGGCTACCCACTCCAGTATTCTGGCCTGGAGAATTCTGTACAGTCCATGGGGTTGTGAAGAGTCAGACACGACTGAGCAACCTTCACTTTCCCTTTGTATTACCCACTCCCTGACCCAACTTTCTCAAAAGCCTGTTCCCTTGAAGGGAAGAATTCCAGAGTTACCTCTGAGTAGGCAACTGTCTAGATTGGACATTATTCTATAGGCAGTGGGGAGCCAGTGATGGTTTCAGAGTAGGGGTCTTTATCATAGTGTTTTAGAAAGGTGTGTCTGGCAGTGAAGCTCAAGACAGAACACAGTCTTCCTTAGCTGTCAAAACTCCCCCAGTTTACCTGAATTTACCTTCCCCTCCACTGGACAGGTCTAGTCAGCATTCCTGGAATTCACCACATTATTTCTTGTTTTCCTACCTTGTTTATACCATTCCCTGCCCTAGCTCCCATCAGAAAGTGGGTAATGTTTACAAAGTGCTTATTATATGCTGGAAGCTTACTTAAGCTTTCTGCATGTATCGCGGTATATATTGCATCACATTGTATCTTATCACATCACAGCATCTCAAATTACCCTCTGGGAACCAATGTCAGAGTTCTTATTGCATAGCCTTGTAGGTCCTTCTTTATCCAGTGATCTCACAGCATCGTGAGGCCCCGGGGTGAGGCCCTGCCTCAGTCCTCTCTAACAAAGGTCCTCTGCTACTGTCAGCTCTCTGTAATGCACACAATTTCCTGTTCTTGATCAACACCTAGAAACCCTGCCTGACTTCCCCCATCTTTGTGTAATCTTTTTAGAAGAAACGCTGTCACATTTTTGTGCCTCTCAAGGGCACTTAAGATATTTTGCTTGGTCTTTTCCTACTGGCTGAGTTGCTTAACGCCTCTGAACTTCAGTTTCCATAAAACAAGGACATACCTTCCTCAGAAAGTGGTTGGGAGGATTGCACTGAGTATAAATAATGCATGAAAGTGGTGAGCCCAGGGGTCAGCACATAGTAGGTGCACAGGAATTGTCTCTTCCTTCTTGGTTTCTCATGAGCAAAGATCTTATTTGCCTTTTTGTCCCATAGGCTGGATAGACTCTCAGTACATGTTTTTGATGGAAGGAGAATCACTGTCACTGGGAGCAGTGGGCATATGGATAGTAGAGACCAGAGGGCTCAGGTGGGATGAGTGAGGGTGTGGGTCAGAGGGAGGGCCTGGACACTTTTGTGGGAAAGAACCATCTTGACTTGGGAGCTGAGAGCCTGGAGGGGAGGAGAGGAGGGGCCTCCAGGATGCAGTCTGACGTCAGCAGCTTCGCCTTGCAGTGGGGAGAGTTCGTCCTGCCACACCAGGCCAGCAGGTTAGGCAAATACTTCTATTTAACCAGGAGTAATTACCTCCCAGGGTCATTGGAAAGGACTTCAACAAACATACAGAAATTGTCTCACTAACTTTAGAAAGCCCTTTGGCTTCTTTACTGAAACTTATTTTTTTTTTAAACCTATTCTTTAAAAAAATTATTTGTACCTCATCCTCACTACAAAAAATTCAGAAAAGCAAAATTAAGAATATAGAAAAGTAAAAACATGCTATAACTTTTCACTGTGTGTCTCTTTTACTGTTTAAGATATTGGGGAATGTTGTGTAAAAGGGACTGTACAGTCACTCTTTGCTCTTTACATTTGTGTATCTTTTTCATTTTTTATTCATTTCCCCAGGTTTTATTGAGATATAATTGATATGTGTGTATCTGTGCTTAGTTGTGTCCGACTCTTTGCAACCCCATGGACTGTAGCCTGCCAGGTTCCTCTGTCCATGGAATTTTCCAGGCAAGAGTACTAGAGCAGGTTGCCATTTCCTCCTCCACGAGATCTTCCCAAACCAGGGGTTGAACCCGCGTCTCCTACATTAGCAGGTTGATTCTTTACCAATAAGCCATCTGGGAAGCCAGTAATTGACATACTCCACCGTATTTAAGTTTAAGGTGTACAGCGTAGTGGTTTGACTTACATATATTGAGAAATGATTACCATGCTAAGTTTAGTTAGCACTCATCATCTCGTATAAATATAATATAAAGAGAAAGAAAAGAAAAAATTTTTTTCCTTATGATGAAAACACTTGGGATTTACTCTCTTAATTTTCATATATAATGTACAGCAATGTTAACTATAATCTTTATACTGTACATTATAACTCTAGTACTTATGTATCTTGTAATTGGAAATTTGTACCTTTTGACCACCTTTCTCCAATCCCTTCTCTCCACCTCCCCCGTCCCTGCCTCTGGTAGCCACAAATCTGATCTCTTTTTCTATGAGTTTCTTTTTTTTCCCTTAGAATCCACATATAAGTGAGATCATACAGTATTTGTCTTTCTCTGTCTGACTTATTTCACTTAGCATAGTGCCCTCAAGGTCCATCCATGTTGTCACAAATGGCAGAATTTCCTTATTTTTATGGCTGAATATTATTGTTATCTATGTATGCCACAACTTATTTATCGAATCATCTTGAGAGACACATGTTGTTTCCATGTCTTGACTGTTGTTAATAATGCTACTGTGAACTGAGTGGTGCAGATATCTTTTCAAGTTAGTGGTTTTGTTTCCTTTGGATATATTTCCATAAGTGTAATTACTAGATCATATGGCAGTTTTGTTAATATTTTTAATTTTCTGAAGATCCATACTGTTTTTCATAGTGGCTATAGCAGGTTATAATCTCAGTAACAGTGCACAAGCATTCCCTTTTCTTCACATCCTTGTCAGCATCTATCTCTTATCTTTTTGATGATGGTCATTCTAATATGAGGTGACATCTCATTGTGGTTTTAATTAGCATTTTTCTAATGGCTAGTGATGTTGAGCATTTTTCATGTATCTGTTGGCCTTTTGTATATTTTCTTTGGAAAAGTGTCCATCTAGATCTTTTCCCCATTTTCTGACTGTATTATTTAGTTTTTTGCTATTGAGTTGTTTGAGTTCTTTTTATTTTTTGGATATTAACCTTTTATCAGATACCTGGTTTACAAATATTTTTTCCCATTCCATAGGTTGTCTTTTCACTTTGTTGGGTATTTCCTTTGCTGTGCAGAGCCTTTTTAGTTTGATGTAGTCCTGCCTGTTTATTTTTTATTTTGTTGCTTGTGCTTTAGATGTTATAGCCAAAAACGTCATTACCGAGACCCATGTCAAGGAGTTTTTTTCCTATGTCTTCTTCTAGGAGTTCCATGGTTTCATGTCTTTAGTCCATTTTAAGTTAATGTTTGTGAGTGGTATAAGATACAAGTCTAGTTTGATTTTCTACATGTGAGTATCCAATTTTCCCAGTGCCAATTTTCCCAGACTGTCTTTTCTCCGTTGAGTCTTCTTGGCTTCCTTGTCAAATACAATTGACCTAAAAGCCATCACCACCATAAGGTAGGGACTGCAATGGTAGAATTTCAGACATTTTGGTAGTTGAGGGCAAGGAATCAAACAGCTCTCCTTAAATGGTTAAATGGTGCCTCTATACCTGGCCACTAAATCATGGAACCTATCCTCCTGACAAGGAGGGTTTGAATCAGATAGGTGTACTTGGCACCTACTAGCTGTGTGATGTTGGGCAACTTACGTAACCTCTCTGAGAATCATATTCACATTTTCAAAATCAAGAATTTTACCTGTTTTGTGGGTTGGCTATGATTATGGAGAAGGCTACTGAAAGAGAAAAATAGCACCTTATGCAGTACTATTATTTCATAACACATAAAAAGTGTTTTCTTCTTTGAAGGACCCAGATATCAATGGAACACTGAAAACTTATCTGGAGAGTAATGACCAATCCCTTGTTTAGCAAAACATTTTAAGTAATTGTGTTTTCAAGGCTATTTTAGGTGAAAAAGACAGTGCTATCTTTACTGTCCTTAGAGAGCTCGCAACTTAGTGACAGAGATGACATAGTTTCAGGCAACACCCAGCACCTAGTGCTGGGTAAGAACAGACTTGCAGTAAGTATTTGTTGAATTGGGTTTTTATGAAAAAATTTGGGGAAAGGTAATATATTCTGATAGTTCAAAATTCAAATGTATAAAAAGTATATAATGAAGAGTCTCCCTCTTACTCATAGCCCTGACTCCAGCTTCCCAGTTCATTTTCCTGCAGGCAACTAAAGTTGTGATGGTTGCTTAACTCTGTCAATATACTGAAAACCACTTAATTGTGTGCTTGAAAAGGGTGAACTTTATGACACTTGATTTGTAACTCAAATTTTGTTTAAGGTTAAAAGAACAAAAAAGGAAACTACTCCAAGGAAGACAGGGCATACTTAAATTTTTTTTCCCTTGGAAAATTAGAAAGCAGTTAATTTGCTTTTTGTAAAAAACAGATAACATTGTACTTTAAAAAATAAACACCACAAATTCTATAATTCTACATTAGGCCAGGAGGAAGGGAGTAGAAAGAGGTTAAAACAGAGAGGAGGAATAAGAACTAAAGAAGGGGGGAGAATCAAAGAGGGAGAATTGCAAGGGGACAGAGACCTCTTAGCCAAGCCAAGACCCACAGAGGCTGGGAGGAACACAGTGCAGGAGAGATGGGGTCGCAGGACTGAAGAAGGAGGGAACAGAAATACGGAGTGGGAGCTGGCAGGGGGAGAAGTACGGGAGCCACTGTGGGGGATGGAAAGCTAGGAAGTTCTCTGCTGACTACCAAGAATAATAGAAAAGTGATTTAAATCTTTATTTCATCTCTTGAAAAACTGCCCTTGTAGAGCGGGCTCATTCACAGCACAGCAGAACTACCTGAAGCCCTCCCTCCCTTCCTCCCCTGTGCCCAGCAGAAGTGTCTCAAAGCTTTCTTCCCTGTTTAGCGGCTTGTCTCTCTTTGCCTTTCCCTTTGCAAGTATCAGTTCTTCAGCCACCAGTGATCCTTGGTCTTTTCTATTACTTCAATCAAGATGATGAATGTATCCATCATGCCCCAAGTGTTCTCAGCCCCTCTGCAGTCCTGCCTCTTCCCTGCTTTCTCCCACTAGAAATTGGTTTGCATTTTCTCCAGTTCTGTGTGGATGGAATCATATAGTATGTACTCTTCTGTAGTCTGGTTTCTGTCACCCATATGCTATATCATTCTTAGTTATTGTTGAGTAGTAGTCCATTGTGTGTTTGCACCACTAGACTTTACTTTGAAGATTAAGGATGCAGCACCCAGAGAGGAAACGAAATCTGAGCAGCCCAAGACCTTAACAAAAATCCAGAATGGGAAGGGAGAAGTGCCATGTTTCTCTAAAACACAAATGCAGTTTGCATTATGAAAGAATGTGGCTGCCAAGACCACATAACTGACCAAATAAAACTGTGCTTTTTCCAATTTCCATTGCCAGATCTGGTTAGATCCTGGCCATGCAGGGAGCTGGGGTAGCTTAGTAGACATTACCTCTGGGGGCGATTCAAAGAAATGATTTGACTGCTGGCTTTTTCTTCCCTAAACCCTTGAAGAGGTTGAGAATTGAGGAAAGTACCCCCACATTTATTTACAAGTACACAATGTCTTTTAGTTATACCAAGTTGGATCGAATGAAACAAAGGACTTTAAAACATTTTGTAAACTGTAAAGCGTAAATCAAAGTGCTCTTTTCCATCATAAAAAACCACCTCAAGATTTATTTTGTACTCAGATTAAAATTTAACGTTTAAGATCGCTGATCCAGGAAAAACAAAACAAGAAAAGGACTTAGAGAACCATCAGTGCAACAATTAGAAGAAGTTACAGCATTATATCATAATCAGCAACTGTGTGCCCCTCTGTAGGAGGAGACTTGAAGTTCTTTGGGTCCATGGTAAATCCCACAAAACTAGCTCTGTGACTCCAACCTCCAACGGCAACCTAAATAGACAATGGACGCTTTCTTTCCATCTCTAACTACTCAGCTATTTTGTTTCAAGCTTTTATCCTGTCCAGAATCCTAGGTTGTCCCCAATTTTATTGGACCCCGGGAACAATAGTCTAAAGAATTCTGAGACTTTGAGACTAAACTCTTAGTAAGCCCCTGAAATATCACTGGTCAGTATTACCTTTAGAGCATTGCTACCCTGAGCAAGGGCTACAGATTGGCTGTATCTGAATCACCTGGGAATTTGTCAGAAAGGCAGATTCTTGACTCCCACCCTCCCATTGGAATCTGCATGTTCACAAGATCCCAGGGGGTTGTATCAGTGTTAAAAAATGAGGATCACTGGTCTAGACAGTGATTCTTTCAGCTTCAGCGTTGAGTCACTTGGGAGGCAGCTACTGCTGCTGGCCCTCTTTGGGACCACAGTCTGAGAAGTGCTCTGCTCTGGCTCTAGAGCTGGATGGTTACAGAGATCAAGTGGCTCCTTTCCATTCACTGTGCATGATGGAGAATTCGTGCGTCTTCCAACTTGACCTGAGGCGAGAATCCAGGAAGGCCAACACTCCTCAGTGACTGGGACCTTTTCCCTCGGATTGTTTTAAAATTGCCTCCTGTTTAAACAGAGCTGTGGACGAGAGGTTCTAGGGCCTCTGTACCAAAGCCAGAGTAAATTTATGGCAGAGGCTACATCCGGGAACGTGTTTCCCTCACCTTGAAAACAAGCAGAGCCTGAGGGGCTGCGGCGGAGTGCCCTGGTGCTGGGAGGTGGCTCTTGGAGAAGGGGATAGGACAGACTTGTGACCCTGCCCCGCCCTTCTGTATAAGGGCTCTTCGAGGCTGAGGCTTTTGTCTTTGAGTCCTCCTTGGGACTGTCCCCAAGCTCTCAAGTCCACCTGTGCCCTGCAACAGCCGTATTCCTTGGTACGGACACACACCGAGAAACATATCAAGGGCAAGCATAGTTCAGAAATCTAACGAAATCTGTACGCTGTTGGGTGCCCCTGCCTTTATTTTATGAAGATACACCTCAGTGCAAAGAAAAGTGGCATCAGGTGAGCAGAATCACTTCAAATAGAAACACTGAACCATAGACAGATGTAAAACCCATTGCGCACAGTGGAGGTGAATGTGAACTTGTAAGCAGTTGGTCAGCTCTGCCCCACTGTCTACCAGATGGGAGGGTAGTACACTGTTTTCACCAAGACTGCATCTCACAAATGATAAACTTACATCATACAAAAACTTCAAACAGAAACAACTGTCGTTGTAGAATACATACTATATTCCAGGGTCTGTGCTAAGTGTTAACAAGTATTATTTCAGTCCTAGCTATGAGGTTAATATCACTGTTATCCTCATTTTGCAGATGTGGAAATTAAGAAACAGAGTTACTGCATATTTTGCCCAAGGTTACAAAAGGCACTTAGGAGTCCAAACCTGGACTCTCCATCATGACCACCTGTGGCAGGTTATAGAACAGCAGCTTGGTGTGGTGGAAAAAGAGTCAACCTGCTGTGCACAATAGGGGTCTGTTTTTAAACAAGACAAATTTTTTAAGCATTGGAACTCTGTTTGCCGTTTACTTATTTATTTTTAAAATATATTTAGAGGCACAAGGGTAGGAGACAAAAATCTCACCAAGAACCTTTTTCATAAAATACATGAAAGTAAAGCTCTTCAGCTTGAAGCCAGGCAGGGACTCTGGACCCCTGCCCACACTCACAGCCCCTCATGTACCACACCCCACTCCCACCCTGTATTCATTCATAGGGAGTAGTTCCACCTCTGTGGTCTCCGGCCTCAATCAGTTCTAATGAGATGGATGAAACTGGAGCCTATTATACAGAGTGAAGTAAGCCAGAAAGAAAAAGACCAATACAGTATACTAACGCATATATATGGAATTTAAAAAGATGGTAACGGAAAAAAAAAAAAAGATGGTAATGATAATCCTATATGCAAAACAGGAAAAGAGACACAGATGTACAGAACAGACTTTTAGACTCTGTGGGAGAATGTGAGGGTGGGATGTTCTGAGAGAATAGCATTGAAACAAGTATACTATCAAGGGTGAAACAGATCACCAGCCCAGGTTGGATGCATGAGACAAGTGCTCAGGGCTGGTGCACTGGGGAGACCCAGAGGGATGGGGTGGAGAGGGAGGCGGGAGGGGGGATCGGGAAGGGGAACACATGTAAATCCATGGCTGACTCATGTCAGTATATGGCAAAAACCACTTGAGGAATGAAAATGGAACCCCTAAATAAACTACTTTGAAACAACTTAAAAAAAAATAGTTCCAACCGCAAGTTCACTCCCTGCCCTCTTTCCACCTGAGGTAAGTTGGTCATGAATGACAGGGACAAAACATGGGTGTGTCCTGGAGGGGAAAGGCTCTAGAGATGCATGGTCTTTGAAAGATGGGTGGGATATGGTAAGTATGATGAGTTTTACTTAGCACCTAAAATGATTAGCAGTTGAAATGGTGGGGGAGTTGTGTGTAAAGTGTTGTAGCAGAGAATCCAAGAAGAATGTTGAGTCTGAATGCCTAGTATCTACTCAGGTAAAGGTTCAGTCCAGCTTGGAATTGTGTGCAGGTGTGATCAAGTGCATTAAGCACTGATAGATTGGTATTAGTCTAATCTAAGATATTAATGGATTGTGTATGTTTTGGGGGAGTGAGCACAGCGCAGTAATGGAATTTCCACCCTACCTCTGTGCCAGAAGACTTCAGCATCCAAGGCTTTAGTAGTTCCATACCATCCACAGCACGCTCACAGAGGGACCTCAGGTGGATCTACCCAAGGACCAAAGTGGCAAGTGACTTGCCACTCTCTCCATGCCATCCAGAGGGCCTGTGGCTTCCATTCTAGGTCACTGAGCTGGCTGGGCTGATCAGGTCCAGCCCTGAGGGGAGAACAGCACAACCAGACCCTTCTACCCAGACACTGGACTTACAGAGTGGCAGGAACTCAACAGGCCATGTTGGTCCCTTTTATGAGGTCCATTCAATCAATGACTCTTTGACCCATTTGGTGGTGGTGAAGTGGGGGATGGTTCTCACCTTAAAAAAAAAAAAACACTTTAACTTTTAAATCACCTTTAACATTCTGGCAAATATTCTTCCAGTCTTTTTCTTTTGCAGTTTTCTAAATATAGCTGAATTCACAACATATATTTGATTTTGTGCCTTGTTTTTCTTTCACCTATCTACATCATAGGTAAATAGGTACATCATAAGCATTTTTCCATATGTTAATTACGTTTTGCAAGCAACAAGAACTCTTAAGTGAGGTAAATAAATTTACCTGCCCCTTGGCTTCCTCATGTGTAAAATAGGCAAGAGTTCTCTAATTATATCACAGAGGTCACCTGGAAGGCTTTTTAAAACAGTTTGCTGAGCACCACCTCCAGAATTTCCAACTCAGTAGGTCTGGAGTGGGGCCTGGGAATCTGCACTCCCAACAAGTTCCGAAGAGAGGCTGGTGCTGTTGGTCAGGAGACCACACTGGGAGAATCAGTGAAATGAGTGAGTTGTGGGATTTCCAAGGTCACTGCTGGTTTCAAAAATCCAAGTGTTTGCATATTTTTCAAATTCTTTAAGACCTAACTCTTAAAACACACGCATTTTCCAACTTTAACAAAACCCTATGATTTTTTTTTTAAATACCAAAGAACATCATCTTCCATTTAAACGTAATTGTTTCCACTTGTAACTCATATGCGTTCCATACTTCTCTTTGAAGTTACCTGGATTTTTAAAAGTCTATCTCTAAAAGACAGTCAGACTTAAACCTAGTGCTTTTTTCTTTTCCTTTGCATAGTTCCATATGTATTGAAGAGCTGTGCAGAATTTATAGAGACTCACGGCATCGTGGATGGAATTTATCGGCTTTCAGGAGTCACCTCAAACATACAACGGCTAAGGTAAGTCCAAGAATCGCCCCCAGAGAATTCTCCCATGGTCCTTGCTCTGTCCATACGTCTATCTGCAGGTGTTGGGAGTACTAAAAACTAAAGGGATTGAGGGAAGGATGTCAGGGCACAAGATCAAGTGCTAATGTTTTCAGATGCCTAACTATTCTTAATCTAATCAGGAAGCTCTCCAATCTGATGTAATTCCTTCCAACAGAAACTCCTGAGGGCTTTTAATCTGTTCCTATGTCTTGCACCAGATTTATTCTTGTTAGGTGGATTCAGCTGAACTCAAATGATTTAAATTACAAGTTGGGAAAAAATGATTTATTATTACTCACTTGCCTATCCAAAGCTCAGATCCCTGTTACATGGTATTCAGAATTTAGAGGTCAATGTGAGTTTTTCTGTTGACACACACTCAACATTTGATAATTTCATCTGGTTGAAAAATCAGAAGTCTGCATGATTGTGCATTTCTCTAATTGATGCCTGTATTTTTTAAATCACTGATAGAGGAACTATCTCCAATTCTATGGATTTATCCTAAACAATTCTAAAATGTATCCTAGAATTTTTTTAATTAAAAGGACAGTAATCTTCAAATATGTATTGATATTATAGCTGTAAAATAAAAGTAGTATATGTAGTGTATATATAGAATATATCCATTATATACAATATGGGCACTAGTGGTAAAGAACTTGCCTGCCAGTGCAGGAGACATAAGAGATGTGGCTTCGATCCCTGAGTTTGGAGGATTCCCTGGAGGAGGGCATGGCAACCCACTCCAGTATTATTGCCTGGAGAAGCCTATGGACAGAGTAGCCTAGTGGCTACAGTCCATAGCATCACAAAGAGCTGGACACGACTGAAGCGACTTAGCACACACACATAGGTATATATATAGAATATATACTCTATATATAATATATATACTGTTCTAGGACTAAAATAGTAGGTTTATGTATTTTAGATATTGTTCTTTAATACAAAAGAATACATTTTAATATATTTATTACATATTTTTTAGTTACAAATGTAGACTTTTAAAATAAAACATTCTTGTTACAAGATTAATATATAAATTTTACATTGTGCAGGTAATTCATTTTTATCTTCTTCCTCCTGTTTTGTTTTTTGCCCCTCCTCCTCAAATCTCAATTGTCATAAAACTATACCACAGGAATAAAACATCCTTTTTACTCCTGGCGAAGTGATAACTATTTAAAAAATGACTGGTTTTTTGCAGCCATAGATTTTAACAGATCTGTGTGCTTACATCAGTTCACTAATTTACTCACGTGATATTTTTCAGAGTTTCAACAGCAAGTGTTGGTTTACTCCAGCTTTGAAACATACTGCACAGTAGTTGGTATTGTGGAAGGACACTTGGACAATGGCCAGTTCTTTTCACTTAAGGACTGACCTTAGCCTTGACAAGGGAAATTTTTGGCTAACTAAATGAATAAGCTGTAAGTTGTTTGTGTTCTGCCCTTGTAAAAAAAACACATGCCTATGAATTTACGAGGCCATTGCATGGTTTTCTTTTCAAGGCCTCACAGAGTTCTTTTCAGGTTCTGACAGCATCAGGGATTTCCCTTCTCTTTGTTAAAGGGGCAGAACCAGACTACAGGAGAAGGGGCAGCAAGCTATTTCCAGATGCTGATTTTGAGTCCAGTTGCCGTTGTCACCTCTTGTCTGACCAAATGAATACTCTCAAAAAACCTAACTTCTCTTCTGTATTAACGCTCAGATTTATCATCTTTTAAATAGCAAGTATATACCATTTGAGGCAGTATATTCATTAATCATGCTAGGAAATGTTTTTTCAGTTCGAAATGAGGCCCGGAATCTGATGATGTTCTCAAACAGCCCACTATAGATTGTTTAAGAAGATATTTATAAGCTTATTTTCCCTGTGGGAGTCACTGTCAGGCAGCCTAGAAGTTTCCACTCAGTATCAAAGAGAGAGTTGATTGAAGTTCTCAGACCTTGAGTTTGAGTCTCCAGATAAAACAAGTTGGCTGACATGAATATGTGGACATGAATGATAACAATCTGACTCACCCTGGGTTTGGTTTCTCCTCCAAGAGAGAGAAGTTCATTTAGAACAATATTTTGGAAAACTGAAATCTCAACAGGGTTTTTGGAAAATTGTTTTCATATTTCTTCACTGTTCACGATTGAAACTACAGACATAATGCCATGAGAAATCCATTCGTAAATGGGATTATGTCTTTCTCATTACAGCAGCTTCTGCAGGGAAGATCCAGACCTGAAGTGGAAATCTTTTGTAGCTTTCTTAGGCCTGGAATAGAAGGTCTTTTTTGAATCAAGGTCAAAAATATGGTCAGATCAGCAGTTTAGGGTCTTTTTACCCTCTAAGCAGCCCAAGTAGCTGCTGACATGGAACACATGTTCCTGGGATTGTTATGTCTCTGTCTGTGTTGTTTCAGGCAGGAGTTTGGCTCAGATCAATGTCCAGATCTGACAAGGGAAGTGTACCTCCAGGACATCCACTGTGTGGGCTCCCTCTGCAAGCTCTACTTTCGGGAGCTGCCCAACCCCCTCCTGACTTATGAGCTCTATGAGAAATTCACGGTAAGTGTTTGGATTTCCATTATGGTTACTGGGTGGGATGCATGGATGAGCCAAAGAAAGTTTCAGCACTAAAATTACAATAATAATACTTACCAGCTGGTTGCCATTATCTTGGTGATGGAATTGGATGGTATAGTGAGGAAAGCAGGGTGGTGGGACTGTTTGCTATATCTTTCCTATCTTAAATTTTCAGAATCATGTTTGTTTGCTTGCATGAGCTAGCTTAAACCATCTCCATATTTATGTAACCAAATGTGTGTCAGTAGATAAGAAGGAAACAAAGAAGCAGAGAATGAAGTGACTGGCCCAATGTCACGCTCTATCCCCAAACAGAACAGAAACCTGAGACTTCAGATGCTACCCCCATGGTTAATTCATTTCAGGCTATTCCTTCTGTGTTTCTGTTGGGAGCTGTATAAAGAGGTGGGTGGGTAGAGAGGGGAGAGAGAACAAACAGAAATCAAGAGAGAGGTCAGAAAGCTGAGGAGAGAGAAGATTCTGGAAAAAGCAGCTAAGACGGAGTATAGCTTGGGCCAGTGAGTTGGGTGGTGCAAGACGAATGGGCAAGAGCAGAACGCCTACCTAGCAGTTGCATCATCACCAAATCCCACCCCCACAGGAAAAGGAGTATAAATGCTTAGAGCATGTCTGTAGTGTCAACCTTAAAAATAGGGCTTGAACATTTGGCTGTGATGGGGGTGGGGGAGGTGCCGAGTAGGTCAAGAGATGGGTTTAACCAAGGTTGAGGCTCAGCTAGAAAAAGAGGGGGAGGGAGATCAGAGTGTGTGCAAGCGAGTGATTGAAATAATTGACCATAGAATTTTGTCTGGATAAGAAGAGAAAGGAGGGCCTAAGGCCGGTAACAATGAAAAAATAGATCAATGGATCATTCATCCCAGTGAAATCAGTAAACTGTTGGAGTAGGGTGGTCAGAGGGGATGTTTGAAATTAAGTTTATGGAAGACTTGCAATTATTGGTAAGGACCAGACCAAGGCTCTAACCATGGGAAAGAATCTTTCTTATATCTCTTGTAATAAACCTATTTTGGACATATAAATGTTCTTTAATTTGAAATTATATAGGAGTTAATGAGTGCTATTCACATTTCAGAAGATACCCTTACAGATCTGTCTGTCTGTCTGTCTCTATCTCCCTTTCTCTCTCCCTACATTTGTTCCTCAGTACTATTCAATACATTCTGATGTTATGAAACAGTGCTAATTCAACAACTTGACCATCCTTCCATGGTAAAAAATACAGAGAGACACTATTTTTACAGGGTATTCTGTCATATACACAGTGATTTCTTAAACCAGATTCCTACTGATGGATATTTAGACATTTTGTTTCTTAACATTTTGCTTTTATAAGCAACATTATAGTAAACATTTTTGTACATATATCCTTATACTTTATTCTGTTTAAATCACAGAAGTACATTTACTAAGTAAAAGGATCTTATTTAAAATTTTGTCACATGTTGCCAAGTTCTGCAGAGACACAAGAATGTTCTTTTTCCTGCAGCCTTGCCAACACTGAATATTCTTAATTTGCTAAATTGTTTGCCAATCTCAATCAACCAAAAAAATCTTATTGTTTTAATTTGTGCATAAGATTTTATTGTTTTCTACATAGTTTTAATCTTAGTACAGTATAATAGTTTCATCCTTAAATAAGACTACAATATCACATGTTAAATAGCTGAATGAGTCCAACCTATTTTAATTAAATTTAATTCTATGATAGTTAGGGATAGATAGGAATTCTTGTCTAGAAACTTCAGAAATAGAAGTTTCTTCTCAGATCTTGTTTATAGGGTCAAAACAAAATCCATGTTTATCTCTCTCTGCCTTTGTTCCCTGACATTGCTAATCATTCTTTCTTCCACAGCAACAGAAAATATCAAAGCAATGTTACTGTCCACTTGTCATCAGATCTCAAGAGAACTTAACATTGTATTTAAACATAGTTTAAGGACACTAAGAAATAAAAGATGTTTTGTTGTGACAGGTGAACTCTACATAGGTAGGATCTCGTGACTAACTATCATTGAATTTATAGTTGAGTACATTTCTCTAAATCACAGTGATGAATTATGAAAATATAAGCAAACCTTTTCCAGGGACATGGGAACAGCTCTATTACATTGTCACACATTCTTACAATGATTTATTTAAACTTACTTGCACAGATGAAGTGGAATAATATTTCAGTGGAATATAATAGAATTAGAAAAATATTAATGAAGTAATGATGATGATGATATCTGCTGCTTAGTGCTTACTATATGATAAGCTTATTACAAATATTATTTCATTCAATCTTCAAAATAACTCTGTGAAACACTTTTTACTGTCTCTTACAGATGAGTAATTGAGGCTGAAGTGACTCTTGCCTGGGTTTATACAGATAGTAAATGAAAGTAAAGATTTAACATTCTGTCTCAGACCTGCCACACTGTTTTTAAAATAGATTTAACAGCCCTTAAATAGGCTCAGGTATTAAATAACTTAATATGATATACAGAAAACATCCCAAACTAATGAAGGAACAATTCAATAAACAATGTTAGGAAAATTGGCTAAGTGCTGGGAGAGGGGAGAAGTCAAGTTACATTCGTACCATTTAACAGATTTCAGGGTGAAAGATTTTCTAAGAACAAAAGCAAAGGAAAAAAAATCACCAAAGACAAATTTAACAAACTAAACTACATAAATATTAGATTTTTCTACATTAAAAATACATTAAGAAAATTAAAAGGTGAATGGCCAACTATGGAAAACATTTACAATAAGGATGACAGGAGATGAATATTTTTTAATTATATAAAACTCCTACATATCAATAAAAAAGAAAAAACACACAACACCCTGCTAAACAAATGAGCAAAAACCTCAACAGACAATTTGTAAAGAAACATAGTTATTTTAAAAGTATAAATGTATTAGAAAAAATGTATTTTCATATTAAAAAAATTTTTTTTTAATGTTAGTATTTCATGTTGCCAAGCCTGTGGTGACACTGGCTCTGTCATAGTTTTCTATTGCAAGTGTAAATTGGCTGGACATCCAGCAAGTCATTTGAAATTACTAAAGAGTCCTAAGATGCTCATATTTTTTAAATAGGTATTCTATTCCCAGACTCCATTCTAAGATAATAATCAGATGTGCACATGAATAATTGATTTACCAATATTTCACTGCTGTAGTAACAGTAACAAAATTAGGGAGTATCTGCATGTCCAACAATAAGGGAAGGGTTAAATAAATGATAATAAATCTATTGTTTTAAATCCTGTGTAGCCTTGAAAAGTCATATTTTTGAAGACTATTTGCTGGCCACAGTACAAAGTTAAATGGAAAAAAGCAGTATATGCAATAAATAGGAAATGATGGCAGTGTTCATCTTTGGTGTTGGGAAGCCCCGGGCAGATTGCTTCTTTTAGGGTTCAGTGTGAGTAGGTTAACAGTAGTTATGTCCGAGTGATGAGTTAGCATGTGATTTTTATGTCCTTTAAGTACATGTATTAGTTTTATGTGGCTGCGTAACAAACCACAAGCTTGGTGGCTTAAACAACAGAAAGTTATTCTCTCACAGTTCCAGAGTCCAGAAATCTGAAATCAGTTTCACTGGGCTGATATCAAGGTGTCAGCAGGGCCATGGATCATTACAGAGACTGTAGGGGGAAACCTGTTTCTTGCCTCCTCCAGCTTCTGGTGGCTGCTGGCATGCCTTGGCTTGTGGCCACGTCTCTGCCTCCATGGACATGACCCCATGAACTGTAGCCAGGCAGGCTCCTCTGTCCATAGGATTCTCCAGGCAAGAGCACTGGAGTGGGTTGCCGTTTCCTTCTCCAGGGGATCTTCCCAACCCAGGGATCGAACCCAGGTCTCCCTCATTGCAGGCAGACGCTTTATCCTCTGAGCCACCATGGTCTATGTCAAATCTCCTTCCGCCTCCCTCTTCTAAGGGCCCACCAGGTGGCGCTAGTGGTAAAGAATCTGCCTGCCAATGCCGGAGACCCAAGAAATGAGGGTTAGATCCCAGGGTCAGGAAGATCCTCTGGAGAAGGAAATGGCAATGCACTCCTGTATTCTTGTCTGGAGAAGGCAATGGACAGAGGAGCCTGGTGGGCTATACAGCTCATGGGGTCGCAAAGAGTCGAACACAACTGTATGCATACACACATATTGGATAATCTATGAGACTCTCCTTATTTCAAAAGCCTTAACTTAATCACGCCTGCAAAAACTCTTTTTCCAAATAAGGTAACATTTACAGGTTTTTGAGATTAGGACCTGATATCTTTGGAAGCAACTGTTCAACCTACTACATTTTATTTTTATCAGAAAAAAGTTCATTTTAGGAAAAATTCAATTTGGATCAGATTGATTCAGCTAAAATAATTAAACCCAAGGTAGAGAAAAGTTGCTCGCTGATTTAGGATTTTTAGAGAAGGCAGTTTAAAGAGGCATTACATTTTATATTGAAATAACATCTTTGCGTATCTGTCTCCCTCATTAAACTGTAAGCCTCCTAATGACAGAAAGCATATTTATTTTACTGATTTTTTTGCTTCCTTTCCCTGCTTTCCAGCTACTGGAGAATGTTGTGACTCTTGCCTAGTAAACATTTGCTGGCAGGTTGGTTGGCCCACACGCGTCATCTGAAGTGTCGATGGGGGTGGACCACAGGTGTGTGGCATCAGGTAGAGGTTGCCTGGCTGTGAGCTCAAGATGTCTGCCAACATGGCAGCAGCCAACTGACCTGGTTTGCCAGGGACTCGCCCACTTTTAACTCAGAAAAGTCCTGAGTTCCAAGGCACTCCTCCTCAATCTCGGGCAAACCAGGCTGATTGGTCACTTCTCAAGGGGCTGAAAGTTGAGGGGAGTTATCTCAGTAAAGCTGATGCTCCCCACGAAGGAGGTTTGGTCCTCGGATGGTATTGCCCTGGAAGAGTGGCCCAAAGTGGGGCTTTCTGGCATTTTTAAATGCAAAGCAAAATACAGATTCATTCACTTACTCACTTCATGCAACTAACATCTCTTGAGCACCTGCCATATATACTAGGCAGGCACAGTTCCAGGTGCTAGGTAAGCAAGTCAGACAAAATCCTTGTTTTCATGAAAAGTGAAAATCACTTAGTTGTGTCCTACTCTTTGCGACCCCATAGAAGTCCATGGAATTCTCCAGATCAGAATACTGCAGTGGATAGCTTTTCCCTTCTCCAGGGGATCTTCCCAACTCAGGGATCAAACCCAGGTCTTCCGTATTGCAGATGGATTCTTTACCAGCTGAGCCACTAGGTTCTCACGAAACTTACATTTTAATTAAAGAGATGGATGACAAATAAATCCAAAGCATAACTCCATAGTGAGAACTGTTGATTAGCACTATGAAGACAATAAATGCAGGATACAGGTCAGAGAGGGCTTCCCCAGTAGCTTAGTGGTAAAGAATCCACCTGCCAATGCAGAGACACAGATTTGATCCCTGAGTTAGGAAGATCCCCTGGAGTAGGAAATGGTAATTCCCCCCAGTATTCTTGCCTGGGAAATTTCCAAGGAGAGAGGAACCTGTCGGGCTGCAATCCATGGGGTCACAAAGAGTCAGAGACGACTGAGCAACTGAGCACGCACGTGTGCACAAGTCAGAGAATGCTGAGGACTGATAATCAAAGGTCTCCTATGAGGTGATATTTGAACAGAGACAAAGATGAAGAAAGGGAACAAATTGTGCAAGTATCTGGTGGAAGAGGGAGCTGAGAAGAAATAACAGGTGCCAAGGCCCTTGTCAAGGACATGCCAAGCTTGTTTGAGGGAATATATGGAGGCCAGCACGGCCCATAGGGAGCAAGCAAGGAGGAAATGATGGGTGATGAGGAATTTGCAGATGGGCCAGGTGTCTGCTGCTACAGGTGTGACAAAGACAGGGAGGTATAACAACTGTCTGGAAGACAACGGTGGTTGTTGTCTCTGGAGACTGAGGGTCCAATGTTGGAAGGAAGACACTTTCTTCTGTGTATTCCTTTGAATGCATTACATTTTTTAAATCATGTGCATGAATACCTTTTTAACCTAATCACTTAAAGTAATTAAAAATAACAAAAGTGGCTTTATAATAATTTTTAAATAATTAATACAAAATAAAAGGTAAAAACTGAGTTGCAGCTGGGGTGCAATTAGAAGGGACAGACCCGGGTTGCTTATCCATCCTGGGGATGCAGCTGCCCAGGCTCAGGGGCTCAGGTGGTGTCCAGATATACAGAGGAAACTAGAGCCTGGGCCTGGCCAGAGGGGATGGGAGACCAGCCCTCGCCAGAGTCCTCAAAGTTCAGGAAGCTGGTCTTATTGATACTGACTGGAAGAGAACAAATGGTCACAGATTCAACCTGGATTTTTTAAAGTTTAACTGTCAGCAAGATTGTCTTGGGTAATGTTGAGTGAAATTCTCTTTTAGGCAAAAGATTGGGATGGGCAAAGTTTCAACTCCCTTCCTTCAATTCCCCAGTGATGAACTCTGTGCTGTCCTAATGTGGAAACACAAAGAGATGGAAAAATAGCTTTGCAGTGAGCAGACCCTCTGGGAAAACAATGAAGATCTAGAGAGCTTCCAAATAGGATTGGGGTGTGAAGGGGAGAAGCTGTGAATAATAAAATGATCCCATATGGGACCTGCAGGCATCAGGGGTGAGCCCGCCCAGTCTCTCAGAACAGAGGTGACTAACAGCTTCCTAAAATATTAAAGAAACTTTCCATGAACTCTGTTAAACTGACCTACACCTTTATTCCTAAGACACACTTTTAGAAAGTGGGGGTGGGTGGGGGGCTTGGGAAGGGGGTGGGTGTAAAGCTTTGCAAAGCTCATCCTCTCTTTGCCAAGAGAGGAAGAGAGGCCTCCCCACCCACCCTTCACAGGATAGAAGGTGGGAGGGTCCACGCCTCATTCCTTCGCCACTCCTTCCTCTGAGGCTCTCTCCCTTCACTCGCTTTATGAGATTCTCCCTGTCTTGAGAGTCAGGATCTCCCTCACAAATCTGTTTTCTAAGTGACAGAGCCCAGGAAGAGGGCAGAGGTATCAGGTGCTTACTTCAGGCCCCATTCTGGTCCTCACCCTCTACATCTGCACATCTCAAAAAGCAAGAATTGAGACAGAGATCATATTTATGCTGGCTCTGTTTTGAGGCTTGCAAACCCAGCAGAAGACTGAGACAACTGTGACCCTCTGAGCCCCAAGTTTCTCCCCACTTCTGAGTAGGAAATGAAGTAGAGTTTTCCCACGTAGATATTTTTGATTGCCTTTGAAAATGGTTAGCTTCTGTGAGTGCTTTACTTCAGTTAAATAAAAAAGTCAAACAAAAATAGGTTGGTGGCCAAAGCCACTTAGGAAAATGGAGCCAGTAGTTGAGCCGTTTTAAAGTGTCTTGATCTGAGTGGGGTTACACGGTTATTATGCATATGAAAGGACTCGGGAAGCTGTAGCGGAAGATTTGTACATTTTTAGTGTAGTAAACTATAACGTAGTGAAAAAAAAAATGTGACTACTGACTTTGAACTTAGGTACTGCGCCCATGTGGTCAGTCTTAAGTACTCAGCCACTGGGAGGGGCCCATGAGCCTGAACACAGGCAGGACAGATTCACAGGACAGGGTATAGGGGAATCTGTCGGGGGCACCTGTATCGTGCAGGAGCCCCCGACAGGCCTGGAATCACACTGCATGTACTGAAGCCCTTGCCTCTCCTGAGGGCCTGGGCTGAGCTGGGAACCACATACCCACACAGGAAACAACCAGAGAGCAAGTCCGGGCAAGGCCACCGGGTCTCAGGGACAAAGCTCTTATCCTGCTGAGAAGGCACGTCTTCACGTGGTCCCCACTTCCTGGAATCAGTGACAGGCTGCCTGGTCACAGGAAAGTCTCAGGCTAGATGGGAGTGGCTGTTTGCACCTAAAAAGACAGCTGGTTGAATAAACATGCAGCCACCCTGTCATCTCCACCTCTCTCGGTCTCTGTCTCTGTTTCTCTCTCCCAGTGTGAGGACTCTGTCTGCCACGCAGGACACACCCAAGATTCCATACCATCTTTACCAGACACCTATCTACCATCTGAGGACACACAGAGACCCTGTGTGCCCACATTGTTAGAGACGCTTTCCATCATGAACCCTCGGAGATTTTAGTGGTTTGTTTTTTCTAGAAAAGCGTGCCTCCTGGGAGGATGGTCTCTAGGCATGGCTGAGAGGCTGGAGTGCCAGAAGCCTGAATAAAACCCGCAGATCCAGGGGAGTGTCCCCCTTCTTGAGTGCTCACTGGATTGCTTCATTTCCTGTCCACAGGAGGCGGTGTCTCATTGCCCGGAAGAAGGCCAACTGGCCCGAATCCAAAATGTTATCCAGGAGCTCCCCCCATCCCATTACAGGTAAGAATTCTTGGTAAAAGAAATTCTCAGTCTCTCAATGTGATGTAATACCACAGATGCAGGCTGGCATCATAAAAGGGGACAAATTCAGTGGACAGTGGCTTTCTGGAGTAGGTTGAGGTAGGCGAAAAGGTCAGTTGTATCAGAGCGTGTTGGTGCCTGACCAGAGACCCTGATGGGAAGGGACAGCCCATGTCTAAATTACTTTCAGAGTATACCTCAGAGTCCCATAAGAATAATTTCTGATTGCACAGGCCAGTCTCACAGAGATAGTCTAGATTCTTACCCAGGTTCATAGCTTAACCAAATCAGTGGAAACCAAGGTGGTTTCTAAACAGGGTTTGACTATCACTCTTGAGCGTTTGGCTGACTGCTGTCTCTGTATGCTCATCAGTAGCAGCCCTTACATCCTGTCATCCTCTCGTCTCCTCACAGTTCAGTCCCTAACTGTGCCACCTTTCCCCGTGAAAGTCACTCAGTCATGTTCGACTCTTTGTGACCCTATGGACTATAGCCTGTCAGGCTCCTCTGTCCATGGAATCCTCCAGATGAGAACACTAGAGTGGATTGTCATTCTCTTCTCCAGGGAATCTTCCCTACCCAGGGATCAAACTCCAGTCTCCCAGCATTGCAGGCAGATTCTTTACCATCTGAGCCACCAGGGAATCCCAGTGGTTCTTAAATCTACCCAGGTCTTTATAAGAGGGCAGATTTTGATGTAGTATAAGAACATCCCAGAAATAACAGATGTTATTCATCTGTCAAATGAGTTCCTTAACCAGTACCAGGGGGCCCATAGCTGGAAGAATTACAATAAAAGCTGAGATGAGGGCCAGTTTCAAGACTGTGTGGAGGCATGCTGCCCTGGTTAACTGGAGGCACAGGCTCCAAGCACTGTGAGTCCCAGGATCCATCTCTGGCTGCACTGGCATCCTCAGCTGACTTCTGTCGAGACTGTCTCCTCCCCACCCATGGCCAGTGTTCCCAGGGCCAAGAAAATTACTTCCATCTATCTTGATATCTTCCTGATAACCTTACAAAATTCATGAAATAGACATATTTAGAGTCTCTTAACTCAACCTTAGAAATTATCTCCAGATGTCAGGTTTCACACAGACTCTGAAGTTTCCTACTTTTTCTTTTTTTCAATGAACCGTTATAGGACCTTGGAATACCTGATTCGACACCTGGCCCACATCGCATCCTTCAGCAGCAAGACCAACATGCATGCCAGGAACCTGGCCCTGGTGTGGGCACCAAACCTCCTCAGGTAACCACCTCCCCTCACCTCACTGCCCCAGTGGGCTCCAAGCAGCCCCCAATTCAAACGAAGCCTGGATTCCTCAAAACTGAGCCCCCTGGTAGACAAACCTTTGGCTAAGTGGTTATTTGTCACACAGGGGAATTAAAGGTGATTTTAACAGCCCTTGCCTGCTAACCTTGGAAACTCTGGAACCCAGAAGTATATTCTGGCTATAATCATGATGTGGCCAGTGTGATGGATCGTATGTTATAATTTCCTGGAAAGGTCTTTCTGGGTCTTTGGGGTTCCTTGGCTTTTGTTGGTTTTGGTGGGGTCCTAGGTTGATGCTGGGAGGGATTGGGGGCAGGAGGAGAAGGGGATGACAAAGGATGAGATGGCTGGATGGCATCACCAACTCGATGGACATGAGTTTGAGGAGACTCCGGGAGTTGGTGATGGATAGGGAGGCCTGGTGTGCTGCGATTCATGGGGTCGCAAAGAGTCGGACACGACTGAGCGACTGAACTGAACTGAACAGAGGTAGATAGAACCTGAATTAACTGCTTCACATGACTTTGTAAATGACGACCTGCCCTTAGAACAATTCTTTGGAGCTTGAAGGAGATCCTATGAAAAAAACAAAATCAATTCCTATGTACTGAGTAATACAGTGTTTATAGCTTTGCAGTTTATAGTACCTGGTGACTATTTCCAATTTGTCCAGTGTGTTGGGCTTCACAGCCTTTGAAGAGTCTCTGCAATTGATCTTAAATAGTTATATTAATACAAATTAACAAGCTGTATACATTTAGGAATTAGGGCCTGTGCAAAGGCCCGCTGGCTCCCCGCTTATGCTTCAGGCGGTAGGGCAGACTCATTCACTGAATGTGTTTCTTTTGCGGTTCAGGTCTAAAGAAATTGAAGCCACTGGTTGCAATGGAGATGCAGCCTTCCTTGCAGTCCGGGTCCAGCAGGTGGTGATTGAATTCATACTGAATCATGTGGATCAAATCTTTAACAACGGTACACCCGGGTCACTGGAGAACAATGGTAATGGCTCCTCCTGGCATACACTTCTTCTTTGCCTGAGGCACGGGACCCAAGAATAAGTTAGAGTGGGTTGGGATCTAGCTCTCAGTGTCAGCTGTGTGTGTGCGCTGACAACACTGTGTCAGATGTCTGAGGATCGTGCATATGTACGTGTATGCCTATGCAACAAAGGTGTGGTGTATGCAGATGTGGCTCTAGTATGTTTCTGATCAGTTGCATACATGGCCTATCCCATGAACGTGGTGTGGTGACTTTGACTACTGTTCTGTTGTTTTTAGTGAGTTCTTAAACTCTTCCAGTTGTTATCCAGAGGCACTGGCAATATCCCCCCAACTATTAGCTTTTATTTTTACTTCCAGTATGATATTGCAGAAGGCTTGAGTGAGTGAGTTAAGAAGCATCCTGTTCATGCTTGCATATATATTCAGAATGCCTTCTCTTTGCAAGCATTTCTTTTTTAAATTGAAATATAATTGATTTACAATATTGTGAATATTTATATTTACAATATAAATTACATTTATACACACACACACCTATATTCCTTTTTTGGTTCTTTTCCATTATAGTTTATTATAAGAGATTGAATATAATTCTCTGTGCTACACCCTAAATCTTTATTGTCTGTTTTACATATGGTAGTGTGTATCTGTGTAATACCATATTCCCAGTTTATCCATCCCCCACTTCCCCTTAGGTTGCCATAAGTTTGTTTTCTATCTCTGTGAGTCTGTTTCTGTTTTATAAATAACTTCATTTGTACTATTTTTTAGATTCCACATGTAAGCTGTATCATATAATACTTGTCTTTCTTGCAAGCATTTCTTTTTTTGTTGTTTTTTTTTTCATTTATTTTTATTAGTTGGAGGCTAATTACTTTACAATATTGTAGTGGGTTTTGTCATACATTGACATGAATCAGCCATGGAGTTACATTGTATTCCCCATCCCGAACCCGCCTTCCACCTCCCTCTCCACCCGATTCCTCTGGGTCTTCCCAGTGCACCAGGCCCCAGCACTTATCTCATGCATCTAACCTGGGCTGGTGATCTGTTTCACCATAGATAATATACATGTTTCGATGTTCTCTCGAAACATCCCACCCTCGCCTTCTCCCACAGAGTCCAAATGTCTGTTCTGTACATCTGTGTCTCTTTTTCTGTTTTGCATATAGGGTTATCATTACCATCTTTCTAAATTCCATATATATGTGTTAGTATGCTGTAATGTTCTTTATCTTTCTGGCTTACTTCACTCTGTATAATGGGCTCCAGTTTCATCCATCTCATTAGAACTGATTCAAATGAATTCTTTTTAATGGCTGAGTAATATTCCATGGTGTATATGTACCACAGCTTCCTTATCCATTCATCTGCTGATGGGCATCTAGGTTGCTTCCATGTCCTGGCTATTATAAACAGTGCTGCGGTGAACATTGGGGTGCACGTGTCTCTTTCAGATCTGGTTTCCTCGGTGTGTATGCCCAGAAGTGGTATTGCTGGGTCATATAGCAGTTCTATTTCCAGTTTTTTAAGGAATCTCCACACTGTTCTCCATAGCGGCTGTACTAGTTTGCATTCCCACCAACAGTGTAAGAGGGTTCCCTTTTCTCCACACCCTCTCCAGCAATTTATTGCTTGTAGACTTTTGGGTAGCAGCATCCTGACTGGAGTGAAATGGTACCTCATTGAGGTTTTGATTTCTTGCAAGCATTTCTTGAGCACTTGCTTTGTTCTGCACTGTGCTGGACACTGGGCATACTGCAGTGAGTGTGTGTTTGTGGGTGCATGTATATAGAGACTAGCTAGCATTGAAACCCACTATATGTGAGAAACATATAGCTATTTCAGGTTGGATGTAATGAGATGCAAGACATGATGTTCCAGTTCTCGTAATAGCATAATGAACCCCAGGGATGCATTGGTATTGGTTTATGCTGCTTGAACTCATATGAGCCTAGTTTGTAAAAATAAAAAATCCAGCTGATCAGTAAACCTGATAACTACTATTTGTGTGAGGGTACAATTTCCAGCATTAGCATACATCACATAACTGGGAAGGCTTGTTGAAACACAGTTTACTGGACCTCATACCCAGAATTTCTGATTCAGCTTGTCTGGAGTGCTGCTGAAAATCTGTATTTCTAACAAGTTTCCAGGTGATGCTGCTGCTACTGGCCCAGGTCCATACCTCAAGAACCAGTGTGTGTGAGAACTATAACTGCAAAATATTTGTATGATTTGATCAAAGCATTCTTTTCTAGTTTGGCTAATAAGCTTGGGAAAATCAATTATAACCATCAAAGTAATCAATTGCAATTAATATCAAATTTTGATTACTGGTGTAATAATTCTTACCCCCATCCTGTCCTCTATGTGGTTTATGATCTTTCTTTTAAAATTCACATACCATAAAATTCACCACTTTAATCATTTTATAGTGTGCATTTCAGTGGTTTTTAGTGTATTCACAGAATTGTTCAACCATCACCACTGTCTAATTCCAGGATGTTTTCATCACTCCAGAAAGAAACCTCACACCCAGTAGTCACTCCACGTTTTGTCCTCCCTTCCCACCAGAGTCTGGCAACCAGTCATCTGCTTCCTGTTGCTATGGATTTTGCTTCTTTTGCACATTTCATATAAGTGGAATCATACAATATATGGCTTTTGATGACCTACTTTTTTCACTTAGCACATGTTCTCATAGATCAGCATTTCATTTTTTTAATAGCTGAATGATAGTCTATTGTATGGATATACCATATTTTATGTATCCACTTATCAGTTGATGGACATTTGGGTTGTTTCTGCATTTTGGTTATTATGATGCTGCTGTCAACAATCATGTACAAGTTTTTGTGTGAACGTATGTTTTTAATTGTCTTGACTATATACCTAGGAATGGCTGACGTTTCTTTTATCTTTATTTTAACTTGCACTTTGTGCTAAGTTGCTTCAGACCTGTCTGACTCTTTGTGACCCCATGGACTGTAGCTTGCCAGGCTCCTCTGTCCATGGGATCCCCCAGGCAAGAATACCCGGGTGGGCAGCCATTTCCTTCTCCAGGGGATCTTCCCGATGCAGGGATTGAACCCACAACTCTTATGTCTCCAGTGGATTCTTTACCGCTAGCGCCACCTGGGAATGAGAAATAGTATGCTTTCATTCATTCATCCTTTTGAATCAATCAGTAATTCACTGGGGACTTATTGTATGCCAGGAACTATGACGGACCCTCCACATATATCATCTCTTTGTCTTATCACAACAACCATCCTAAAGTTATCAACCTTATTTTATACATGAAGAACCAGAGAACCAGAAAAACTTAGCAACTTATAGGACTGAACATGGAACCTAAATCTTCCAGCCTGTGATTTTTCCTTACCCATTGATGCCTCTGGGAGGAAAAAAAAATAAGAAAACAAATAAATAAACCATTGTAGAGAATTAATGACTTTGGGAAATGTTCTTCTTGACAGCAAATTCCACCCATGACTGTTAGTATTAAGGGTGTTCCTAATTCCAACCTGGAAATGCCATAAAATGCCTTTTTATGACTGTTGCCTTAATCAGCTTTTGTCCCACATATTGAAATTTAGTTTCCTCTGAGCCTTTAATTCTTGACTGCCTCCAATATTATTATTATTATGCCTCCATATTATTCAGTGCATTCCACTTAAATAATGAATTCTTATTGACTTTGGTACCATACTTAACGTTTACACAAAATGGAATAAGTCATTTGTTGTCATTGTTCAGTCACTAAGTCGTTCATATCCAACTCTTTGCAACCCCATGGACTGCATGCCAGGCTCCCCTGTCCTTCACTATCTCCCGGAGTTTGCTTAAATTCATGTCCATTGAGTCAGTAATACTATTTAACTATTTCATCCTCTGCTGCCCCCTTCTCTTCCTGCCCTCAATTTTTCCCAGCATCAGGGTCTTTTCCAGTGAGTCAGCTCTTCGCATCAGGTGGCCAAAGTATTATAGCTTCAGCTTCAACATCAGTCCTTCCAATGAATATTCAGGGCTGAATATTCAGGGCTGATTTCCTTTAGGATTGGCTAGTTTGATCTCCTTGCAGTCCAAGGGACTCTCAAGAGTCTCCTCTAGCACCACAGTTCGAAAGCATTCTTCAGCCCTTAGCCTTATTTATGATCCAGCTCTCACATCTGTATATGCCTACAGCTGCAGAGAGAAGGTGGTCGTCTCCTCCCCACCCTAGCTAAGTGAGACCACCTTTGTGCCTGAACACACGTTCTCACCTGACCGAAGGACTAGGCAGTACCCAGGGGCAAATACCCTCAGCTGTTACTCTGGCCCATAGTAAGTGTTCAATATGTTGTTTTGTGAATGAACAGTCTGTCTCTGAAAAGTACAGGAATGCAGGTTACCTTCTGAAGCCTCTGTGTGCCCTCTGGCTGGGCTGGCCAGGATTGCTATCACATTCCTATGTGTAGTCTTTGCCACGGACTCCACCATGCCCAAGAGAAGCCCCTGCTAGGAGGTTAGGAATGGGCGAGCTGTGGCTGCGGGCATCTGGCTGGAACTGGTGAACAGGTCCACTCCCAGAAGGTCTACGAGCTCTTCTCTTCTCTTTACAGAAAACCGGCCGATTATGAAGAGCCTGACCCTGCCCGCCCTCTCCCTGCCCATGAAGTTGGTGAGTCTGGAGGAAGCTCAGGCCCGGAGCCTGGCTACTAATCATCCTGCCAGGAAGGAAAGAAGAGAGAATAGCCTGCCTGAGATTGTCCCCCCCATGGGCACCCTCTTCCACACTGTCCTTGAGTTACCAGACAACAAGTAAGTGGCCTCCTTTCAAATTCTGGGAGATGTTTGGGTGGCGGGGGACAGAGGAGGAAGCGGTAGAGTCTCAGAGCTATAATGGCAGCATGGGCTGGGGTTGTGGTCTAGTTTGGGGGGTAAGGAAGCCTTCCAGAAGAGATGGGAGCTGATGCCACGACATCCACCAGCGACTGGTGCATTCCCTCACTGCCCCAAAGCCTTTGAGACCTTGATCTCCCACCAGAGATCCCTAGTACTGTGGTGGGGATATGGCTCATAGGTGTCAAGAATCATAACTAAAATCCCTTATTTCCTAGCTTAGACAAAATAGCCTTGATGTTTTCAAAAGGAAGGTTGCTAAATGGAAAAATTTGGCTGCTTCCTCCCACCCTTCACCTTCACGGCACATCATAAAAGGCGTGGAGGTGGACGGAGGACAAGTTGACAAAGCACCACTCTGGACTGAAAACTCTGAGGACACAGCACTTGAGGACGTGCATCCTGGCTACTGTTCCTCCTTTTTTACCTATCAGAGCCCCTTCCCTCCAAAAACAAAACACACACGATTTTCACTCATGTCTTTCCTCACTTCTCCTTTTCATTTCTTCTGTTGTAACCCTGGTCTCCACACATTCCTCAGTTATGGAAGCAGGAGTCCTAAAGTCTAGGGAGACAATAAGTGGAGGAGCCGAAAGGCAATCTTTCCCTTGAAGAGTATCGTCTTTGCTGTTTGCTCAATGAAAGGAGGTGTAAAAGCAGACCCCTCAGACCTCTTGCCAGTGTCCTCCACATGATGGCACGGCTGTTTCCCTCTGGGGAGGGAGAGTGTGCTGGGTGCCTGGGAAGGGTGACAGGATCTCAGCAGGAAATCCTCCATTTCCTGGAAGGCACGGATGGCACTGCCCCTCCCCCAAATCCCTGGAGGATGAGACTTTCATCCAGGGATCAGGAAGAAGGATACCTCTGAAGGACAATCGAGTATACCTACTCTGCGCTGTCAACCACACCTGGGGTGCACCATACCTCAAGGTATAGGCGATACTGTAAAATCTACCCCAAGGCCAAGTTGTCAACATTAGGCTAGATCCGAGAGAAACCACGAAGTACTGCAGGTCTATCTCTGATGGTAGAAGCATGTGTTCTATGAGACCCTGTGGAGAAGAGGTCCTCTGTGGAGCCTACAGGTTGCAGGGTTTCATCCCAGGACTTTATGAAATATAATGGCTAGGCCAGCCAGAGCCCGGCAAGGCCTCTGTGGTGACCTCTGGTGGCACCAGGTTCCCTGGGCCCCATCTGAGTTCAGTTCAGTTCAATCGCTCAGTCGTGTCTGACCCTTTGTGACCCCATGGACTGCAGCACGCCAGGCCTCCCTGTCCATCACCAATACCCAGAATTTACTCAAACTCATGTCCACTGAGTAGTCAGTGATGCCATCCAACCATCTCATCTTCTGTCGTTCCCTTCTCTTCCTACCTTCAATGTTTCCCAGCATCAGGGTCTTTCCCAATGAGTCAGTTCTTCACATCAGTTGGCCAAAGTATTGGAGTTTCAGCTTCAGCATCAGTCCTTCCAATGAAAATTCAGGACTGATTTCCTTTAGGATGGACTGGTTGGATCTCCTTGCTGTCCAAGGGACTCTCAAGGGTCTTCTCCAACACCACAGTTCAAAAGCATCAATTCTTTGGCGCTCAGCTTTCTTTATAGGCCAACTTTCACATCCATACATGACTACTGGAAAAACCATAGCTTTGACTAGATGGACTTTTGTTGGCAAAGTAATACCTCTGCTTTTAAGTTTTAATATAGACAGCTTTTTGATATGCTGTCTAGGTTGGTCATAACTTTTCTCCCAAAGAGCAAGCATCTTTTAATTTCATGGCTGCAGTCACCATCATGCAGTGATTTTGGAGTCCAAGAAAATAAAGTCTGTCACTGTTTCCATTGTTTCCCTGTCTATTTGCCATAAAGTGATGGGACCAGATGCCATGATCTTAGTTTTCTGGATGTTGAATTTTAAGCCAACTTTTTCACTGTCCTCGTTCACTTTCATCAAGAGGCTCTTTAGTTCTTTGCTTTCTTCCATAAAGGTGGTGTCATCTGCATATCTGAGGTGATTGATATTTCTCCCAGCAATCTTGATTCCAGCTTGTGCTTCATCCAGCCCAACGTTTAACATGATGTACTCTGCATATAAGTTAAGTAAGCAGGGTGAAAATATACAGCCTTGACATACCCCTTTCCTGATTTGGAACCAGTCTGTTGTCCCATGTTTGGTTCTAGCTGTTGCTTCCTGACCTGTGTACAGATTTCCCAGGAGGTAGGTCAGGTGGTCTGTTTTTCCCATCTCTTGAAGAATTTTCCACAGTTGTGATCCACACAGTCAAAGGCTTTGGCATAGTCAATAAAGCAGAAGTAGATGTTTCTGGAACTCTCTTGCATTTTCGATGATCCAACGGATGTTGGCAATTTGATCTTTGGTTCCTCTGCCTTTTCTAAAACCAGCTTGAACATCTGGAAGTTCTCAGTTCACATACTGTTGAAGCCTGGCTTGGAGAATTTTATATATTACTTTGCTAGTGTGTGAGATGAGTGCAATTGTGTGGTAGTTTGAGCATTCCTTGGCATTGCCTTTCTTTGGGATTGGAATGAAAACTCACCTTTTCCAGTCCTGTGGCCACTGCTGAGTTTTCCAAATTTGCTGGCATATTGAGTGCAGCACTTTTACAGCATCATCTTTTAGGATTTGAAATAGCTCAACTGGAATTCCATCACTTCTACTAGCTTTGTTTGAAGTGATGCTTCCTAAGGCCCACTTGACTTCACATTCCAGGATGTCTGGCTCTAGGTGAGGCATCACACCATCATGATTATCTGGGTTATGAAGATCTTTTTTTGTATAGTTCTTCTGTGTGTTCTTGCCATCTCTTCTTACTATCTTCTACTTCTGTTAGGTCCATACCATTTCTGTCCTTTATTGTGCCCATCTTTGCATGAAATGTTTCCTTGGTGTCTCTAATTTTCCTGAAGAGATCTCTAGTCTTTCCCATCCTATTGTTTTCCTCTATTTCTTTGCATTGATCACTGAGGAGGGCTTTCTTATCTCTCCTTCCTATTCTTTGGAACTCTGCATTCAAATGGGTATATCTTTCCTTTTCTCCTTTGCCTTTTGCTTCTCTTCTTTTCACAGCTATTTGTAAGGCCTCCTCAGACAACCATTTTGCCTTTTTGCATTTCTTTTTCTTGGGGATGGTCTTCATCCCTGCCTTCCGAACAATGTCACGAACCTCCGTCCATAATTCTTCAGGCATTCTGTCTTATTGCCAGATTCAGACTTAAATTGAAGAAAGTGGGGAAAACCACTAGACCGTTCAGCTATGACCTAAATCAAATCCCTTATGACCTAAATCAAATCCTTACAGTGGAAGTGAGAAATAGATTTAAGGGACTAGATCTGATAGACAGAGTGCCTGATGTATAATCGTAAGGGATTTGCTTTAGGTCATATCTGAATGGTCTAGTGGTTTTCCCCATTTTCTTCAATTTAAGTCTAGCACTCAACTATCCTTGCTTCATCAGGGAAATGAGAGACAAAGCCAGAGACACGGTGACCACCTTCTGCATTTCTCTGCAGTGACCACTGACCACACCCAGCAGTCTGCAACTCTCCCAGGCCAGGCTGTCTTTCAAGTTGCTTTCTCATCTACCCCCTGTCCAGCCCACTGAAGTCTTCTCTAACCTTCTCCTCACCTGTGTATGTCCCAAAAGTGTGGCTGCAGTGCAGGGAACATAAAAGGACTGAGGTCTCTGGTCTTTAGTGTTTACTCCTGTAAGAAATAGATATCTTTGAAAACCCAGGAGGAAAGTGCTCATCAGAATTTCTACCAGAATTCCCAGAACTGTGGTTGCTTGTGACCTCTGAGTCTCCCACCGACCCCTGCCTCTGTTTGCCCCCAACCCCTGCTTTTAATGGGCTTCCCTCGTGGCTCAGATGGTAAAGAATCTGCCTTCAATGTGGGAGACCTGGGTTCAGTCCCTGGGTCAGGAAGATCCCCTGGAGGAGGAAATGGCAACCCACTCCAGTATCTGGCCTGGAGAATTCCCTGGAGTGAGGAGCCTGGTGGGCTACAATCCGTGGGGTCACTAAGAGTTGAATACAATTAAGCCACTTTCACTTTCCTGCTTTTAATAGCACATCTGAAAAATGTGGTCCTTCACTCCGACTCATGAAAACCTAGCTTGGTCATCAAGGGCATCCTTGGACAGGGTGAGAGTCAGGCTTAACTTGGATTTTTTAGAAGAATTTCTTACCATGTCAGAGTCATTCATAACGAAGAACATGTTTGGGATAGTCCTTCTATAGTTCAGAGTCCCATTGAAATGGCTAGTTATCCAACTTACCCCCTGTGGCTTGGCTCTTTTAGAAGAAAGCTCTCCAGTAAATCCAAGAAGTGGAAATCAATATTTAACCTGGGACGTTCTGGATCAGACTCCAAATCAAAGCTGAGTAGAAACGGGAGTGTATTTGTGAGAGGACAGAGGCTCTCAGGTAAGAATCAACAATGTTTATGTTTATAAGAGAGATATAGATATATATGTTTCTGTTTCTTAAGTCTTTGGTTGGATTAGGTCAGGCTCGCTAATCCTAGAAGAGAAACTTATAAATTAACTGAAGAGCCGTCTTTGGTTTTTATTAAGTTTCTTTGTTTATTTTGGCTGCACTGGGTCTTCTCTGCCCCACGGGCTTTTCTCTGTTGCAGTGAGCAGGTGCTGCTCTTCGCTGCGGTGCGCTGGCTTTTCATTGCAGTGGCTGCTCTTGTTGCGGAGCTCTAGTTCTAGGTGTCTGGGCTTCAGGAGTCGCGGCACGTGGGCTTTGGAGCACAAGCTCAGTAGTTGTGGCGCGCGGGCCTCGGTGCTCTGAGGCATGTGGGCTCTTCCCAGAGCAGGGATAGAACCCGTGTCCCCTGCCTTGACAGGTGGATTCCCAACCACTGGACCACCTTGGAAGTCCTTCTTTTTAAAAAATAACTTTGGATTTACAAAAAGTTTTCAAAAATAGTACACAGAGAATCCATATACCCTTCATGCAGCTTCCCCAAAAGCTAATGTATTAAATAACTGTAATACAGTGATCAAAACCATAATGTTACTATCAATGTAATACTATTAAATAATTTACAGATGTTATTTGTATTTGGCCCTTTGTCTTACTAATGTCCAGGCCCCACGGGGCCAGGATCTAGTCCAGGAACCCACATTGCATTTAGATGTCATGCCTCCTTAATCTTCCAACCTAGGCAGCTCCTCCGTCTTTCTGACTTTGACACTTTGGAAGAGTTTTGGCCATTTATTTTGTAGAATATACCTCAGTTTGGGATTGTCTGATGTTTTCTCATGGTTAGATTGAGGTTACAAATTCTGTGCCTGTCACAGTGCATCATTTCAGAGAGCACACGAGAGGTCAGTGTTTTAATGTTGGTGATGTCAACTTTGATCACTTGGTTAAAGTGCTGTCTACAAGGTTTGTTCCTGTGAAGTTACTATTTTTTTCCTTTGCAATTAATAAGTGTCTTGTGGGAGATACTTTCAGACCATGCAAATATCCTTTTCCTCATCATACTTTCATCCATGAGTTTTAATATCCTTCAGTGGTTCTTGCCTATAACAGTTATAACTGTGGTATTTACCATATGGTAATTTTCCATTTCCATCATTCTTTCTATATTTATTAATGAACTTTACTGTAAGGAAGATCTGACATTTAAATAAGGATGCTGCCCTGTGGGAATTTTATCTCAGTAGTAAGTAGAACTGATGCAGGAGGGAACCAAGGGAACCACTATAAAATGGGGAATATAATCAATCAAGCTGAATATTATATCAGAAAGGGAAGGCCAAAGAAATTTGCCACAGTGGCATTTAGTGTTATAGACTGAAAGCATGATTTTTTTAAAAATGAGAGCAATAGTTATGAAAACAAGTAGTAAAAGGTAAACATACAAATGCAATGAGCAAACCTTGAGTGAATCTTAGTTTGAAAAAATAAAAAGCACTACAGGGCTTCCCGGGTTGTCCAGTGGTTAAGAATCCACCTGCCGATGCAGGGAACATGAGTTCAATCCCTGGTCCAGGAAGATCCCACATGCTGCAGAGCAACTAAGCCTGTGTGCCACAACTCCTAAAGCCCACGCTTTGGAGCACATGCTCGGCAACCAGGGAAGCCACACAGTGAGAGGCCTCCACACTGCAATGAAGAGTGGCCCCTGCTTGCCAAACTAGAGAAAATCCACAAGCAGCAATGAAGACCCAGTGCAGCCAAAAATAAATTTAAAAAATTTTTTTAAAGGGCTACAAAAGATAATTTTGAGGACAAATAGGCTAGATTTTAGATGATATTAAAAATAGTAAATTTTTAAAGTTTGCTGGTGCTTAAGAGACATATGCTGAAGTTAAGTATTTAAAGATGAAGTGTCAAAATACTGAAACTCACTTTTAAATGATTCTGCAAAATATAAGTATGTAGGTAGATAAATTGATTAGAAATAGATGAAACAAACATGGCAAAATGTGAACCTAGATGGTAGATTTAGAGGTCTTCAACGGTTCTGAATGTTTGAAATTCTTAACAACAAAGATTTTGGGGGAAAAAAACTAATATCTGTAGAGGAAATTTAGAGAATATGTTTAAGAACCTTCCTCAACACTGGTTATAATTGTATGCTAAGGATCATAAAGCATAGATGTTAGAAGTCATCACATTGTCCTATTGGAGTAATGAGGGATTTCACCAGGTATAGTGTGTATAGTGGTTTAGGCTGTGTGTGTGTGCTCAGTTGTGTCCGACTCCTTGTGACCCCATGGACTGTAGCCCGCCAGGCTCGTCTGTCCATGGAATTTTCCAGGCAAGAATACTGGAGCAAATTGCCATTTCCTACTTCAGGGGGTCTTCCCGAACCAGGGATTGAACCCACATCTGTGTCTCCTGCATTGGTAGGTAGATTCTTTACCACTGCACTACCTGGGAAGCTTGGTTTCAGCTGCAAGAAGGGGAAATCCAACTCTCTTGGCTTATGCAAGGAGGTAACTTATTGGGACACCCAGATATAGGGAAAGCTTCAGGGACCATTTAGTCTAATGACTGTGTTTCCATTTCTCCATGTTTTCCTCAGCTATGCCCTCCTATGAGGGTCAGCTTTATCCTCACACTGGCTCCCTTGACAGCAACAAAGTGGGTATAGTATTAATAGTTCTAGGTTTTACCTTTGACTATCATTATGACCAGAAGGAGAAAGAACATCATTTCTGGTAGCTTGCTTCTTGGTGCAGGGACCCTTCTTTCCCAGAACCTCCGCATTAAGTGTCTGTCACCCTCGCCACCCCCCACCCCACAATAGTAGCCTTCACTTAGTCACATGGGTCGATCCTTATGGCCAGGATCCTTATGGCTGACCAGCTTAGGACTGGATTCCTGAACCAGTCACTGGCATGAGGAATGGCATTACACCCATTGGGTGAGGAATGAGGTAAACCCAGCTGGACAGGGCTCTGTGAGAAGGGGAAGGGAAATGGATTCTGGATAGGCATCTGTAATATCCATCTTATGGGGGAAAATGTCTTTTACAAAATGGCAAGATAGCCAGGTGAAGAGGACAGGTCGCCATAGGTATGGAAGGCCCGATACAAGTTAGAAGTTAGGATTCTCAAAGGAGAATTTAAGGGGTGTACCTGGCAAGAAACTCCTGATCTAATAATAGATTTGCTGAAGCACATCAGCGAGAACTTCAGTTACAGAATTAGTGCCACAATGTAAGAGGTTCACCAAGTACCAAAAAGTTAAAAGAACAAAACAATTGAATAAAAATAGAATAAATGATTTGCTTTGATCTTGACTTAGGAGGAGTTCCACCCCCATGTGGTTTTCAAAAGGAAGAAGCTCCAGGTGCTGGATCAAACAGTGGTAAATTCATAGAATGTACAGGATGTCCCTGGCTGGCTTCTCAGCTCGGCTGCACCTCAGAATCACCCACAGGATGTGGTTCACACCCACAGCAGCTCTGTATCAGGAGGACTGTGATAAAGTCAGAGTATTGGTAACTTTGTCAAGCTCCCCAGGAGATTCTGATATGCAGCCAGAGTTGAAAACCACTGCTACCTCATGAACAAGCTAGCCAGAAATAGTTCGTCAAACTGGCTGGCTTTTGATGGGGTGCAGAGGTGAAATTAAAGAACCATCAGTGTCAATATAAGTAGCTCTCTGTGACCTTGACTATTGCCTGAGTGGCCATGTTTCACCAGAAGAGTGTTGTTGAAACCCTAAAAATTAAAAACTGGGTGGGCGGTGGATAGGGGCTGTTCATAACCCTGTAATAGCCTGATTATTTGTTGAAATATACTTGTGAAAAAAGGAAATCAGTGGATTAACATATTTAAATAATTTTTTAAATCTTTTTTTTCAAGTTTCATAATTAAGAACATTTTAAAAGTTCATTCACCATGTTTATAGTACTGGAGTTTTTTGTGGGGGGGGGGGGTGCAGGTGAAGGGATGTTTAACCATGTTTAGAAAATGGAACAGAAATAGATACTAAAGAGAAATACTGCATAGGAACCTGGAATGTTAGGTCCATGAACCAAGGTAAATTAGAAGTGGTCAAACAGGAGATGGCAAGAGTGAACTAAAATGGACTGGAATGGGTGAATTTAATTCAGATGATCATTATATCTACTACTGTGGGCAAGAATCCCTTAGAAGAAATGGAGTAGCCCTCATAGTCAACAGAAGAGCCCGAAATACAGTACCTGGGTGCAACCTCAAAAACAACAGAATGATCTCTGTTTGTTTCCAAGGCAAACCATTCAATATCACAGTAATCCAAGTCTATGCCCCAACCAGTAATGCTGAAGAAGCTGAAGTTGAACAGTTCTATGAAGACCTACAAGACCTTCTAGAACTAACACCCAAAAAAGATGTCCTTTTCATCAGAGGGGACTGGAATGCAAAAGTAGGAAGTCAAGAGATACCTGGAGTAACAGGCAACTTTGGCCTTGGAGCACAAAATGAAGCAGGGAAAAGTCTAACAGAGTTTTGCCAAGAGAACGCACTGGTCATAGCAAACACCCTCTTCCAACAACACAAGAGAAGACTCTACACAGGGGCATCACTAGATGGTCAACACCAAAATCAGATTGATGATATTCTTTGCACCCAAAGATGGAGAAGTTCTATACAGTCAGTGAAAAGACCAGGAGCTGATTGTGGCTCAGATCATGAACTCCTTACTGTAAAATTCAGACTTAAATTGAAGAAAGTAGGGAAAACCACTACACCATTCAGGTATGACCTACATACAGCAAATCCCTTACGTTTATACAGTGGAAGTGACAAATAGATTCAAGGGATTATATCTGATAGAGTGCCTGAAAAATTATGGACAGAGGTTCATGATATTATACAGGAGGCAGGGATCAAGACCATCCCCAAGGAAAAGAAATGCAAAAAGGCAAAATGGTTGTCTGATGAGGCCTTACAAATAGCTGAGAAAAGAAGAGAAGCTAAAGGCAAAGGAGAAAAGGAAAGATACACTCATCTGAATCAGAGTTCCAAAGAATAGCATGGAGAGATAAGAAAGCCTTCCTCAGTGATCAATGCAAAGAAATAGAGGAAAACAATAGAATGAAAAAGACTAGAGATCTCTTCAAGAAAATTAGAGATTCCAAGGGAAATTTTCATGCAAAGATGGGCACAATAAAGGACATAAATGGTATGGGCCTACAGAAGCAGAAAATATTAAGAAGAGGTGGCAAGACTACACAGAAGAACTATACAAAAAGATCGTCATGACCCAAATAACCATGATGGTGTAATCACTTGCCTAGAGCCAGACATCCTGGAATGTGAAGTCAAGTGGGCCTTAGGAAGCATCACTATGAACAAAGCTAGTAGAAGTGATGGAATTCCAGTTGAGCTATTTCAAATCCTAAAAGATGATGCTGTGAACGTGCTGCACTCAATATGCCAGCAAATTTGGAAAACTCAGCAGTGGCCACAGTACTGGAAAAGGTCAGTTTTCATTCCAATCCCAAAGAAGGGCAGTGCCAAAGAACGTTCAAACTACCACACAATTGCACTCATCTCACACACTAGCAAAGTAATATACAAAATTCTCCAAGCCAGGCTTCAACAGTATGTGAACGGTGAACTTCCAGATGTACAAGCTGGATTTAGAAAAGGCAGAGGAACCAGAGATCAAACTGCCCACATGCTTTGGATCATAGAAAAAGCAAGAGAGTTCCATGTACTTCTGCTTTATTGACTATGCCAAAGCCTTTGACAATGTGGATCACAACATACTGTGGAAAATTCTGAAAGAGATGGAAATACCAGACCACCTGACCTGCCTCCTGAGAAATCTGTATGCAGGTCAAGAAGCAACAGTAAGAACTGGACATGGAACAACAGACTGGTTCCAAATTGGGAAAGGAGTATGTCAAGTCTGTATATTGTCACCCTACTTATTTAACTTATATGCAGAGTACATTATGCGAAATGCCGGGCTGAATGAAGCACAAACTGAAATCAAGATTGCCGGGAGAAATAGCAATAACCTCAGATATGCAGATGACACCACCCTATGGCAGAAACTGAGGAGGAACTAGAGAGTCTCTTGATGAAAGTGAAAGAGGAGAGTGAAAAAGCTGGCTTAAAACTCAACATTCAAAAAACGAAGATCATGGCATCTGGTCCCACCACTTTATGGCAAATAGATGGGGAAACAATGGAAACAGTGACAGACTTTATTTTCTTGGGCTCCAAAATCACTGCAGACGGTAACTGCAGCCATGAAATTAAAAGACAGTTGCTCCTTGGAAGAAAAGCTATGACCAACCTAGACAGCATATTTAAAAGCAGAGACATTACTTTGCCAACAAAGGTCTCTCTAGTCAAAGCTATGGTTTTTCCAGTAGTCATGTATGGATGTGAGAGCCGGACTATAAAGAAAGCTGAGCACTGAAGAATTGATGCTTTTGAACTGTGGTGTTAAAGATGACTCTTTGAGAGTCCCTTGGATTGCAAGGAGATCCAACCAGTCCATCCTAAAGGAAATCAGTCCTGAATATTCATTGGAACGACTGATGCTGAAGCTGAAACTCCAATACTTTGGCTACCTAATGTGAAGAACTGACTCACTGGAAAAGACCCTGATGCTGGGAAAGATTCAAGTCAGGAGGAGAAGGGGATGACAGAGGATGAGATGGTTGGATGGCATCACCAACTCGATGGACATGAGTTTAAGCAAGCTCTGGGAGTTGGTGATGGACAGGGAAGCCTTGCATGGTGCAGTCCATGGGGTCAAAAAGAGTTGGACACAACTGAGCAACTGAACTGAGCTGACTGAAAAGGTACGAAAAACTTGGGTACTGACTGAATGGAGACACATAAAGTCTGGAGTCTCCCAGACACACGTGTACTGGAATTTGTGTCAATATATTATCAAACAGGAAGATTCCAGGGAACTCTCTAAAGTGAACTCCTTTGAGCAGGGAAATAAAGCCACAGAGATAATCTAAGAGAGGGGACTCAAGGACCCAAAGAAAATGGGTGAGTGCATTTCCATGAGGCCAAGGTCCCAGGCAGAAAAAATAATCTAAATACAGTTAGCCAGACTTTCCTGGTGGTCCAGTGGTTAAGAATCCACCTGCCAATGAAAGGGGCATGGATTCAATCCCTGGTTTGGGAAGATCCCACTTGCCACAGAGCAGCTAAGCCCATGTGCTTATATCCTGTGCTCTTCAACAAGAGAAGCCACGCAGTGAGAAGCCTGCACACTGCCATAAAGACCTAGTGCAGCCAAAAAGAAATAAGTAAACAAAACAAACAAACAAAGCCCTTGCCTGAAAGCCCAGGGGAATTCAGGTCTTTGAATGAATAAATAAATATCTACAGTTAGGCCTTCATATCTGCATATGTGGGATGTGTGGGTAGACAAGGCTGATTGTAGTTCACCATTTATATAAGGATCCTGAGCATCCAGTGGATTATGGTACCTGTGGGGGTCCTGGAACCAATCCCCTGCAAATACTGAGGGACAACTCTATAGTCATAGACCACAGAGCCCTGAGTGCTTAGTCACTGTCCAGACAAGGAGCCAGGGAATTGCTGGAGACTGTTCACTTCTGTGTCCACCAGGGCCACAGGGAGCTTCATGGTCAGACAGAGGGTCCCAAGGGAAAGCTGAACACTGATGGCCCTGCAGCTAGAACTGTTGTCCGTCCTCTCTGACACTCATGGTCACCAGGGAAAATTTTGTCTCCGAATCCATGAATGGAGATCTCCTGGGGGTCTCGTGGTTCGGATTCAGCACTTTCACTGCCGTGGCTGGGGCTCAGTCGCTGGTCAGGGAACTGAGATCCCTCAAGCTGCATGTGTGCTGTGCTTAATCACTCAGTCATGTCTGACTCTTTGAGACCCCATGGACTGTAGCCCGCCAGGCTCTGTCCATGGGATTCTCCAGACAGGAATACTAGAGTGGGTTGCCATGCCCTCCTCCAGGGGATCTTCCCAACCCAGAGATTGAACTCAGGTCTCCCACATCGCAGGCAGATTCTTTACCAGCTGAGCTACCAGAGAAGCTACCGTGTAAACTGTATAGTGTAGCCAAAAGAAAAAATGAATACACGAATGAAAGGAGGCTGGCCAGGCATGATTTTTTGTTTGTTTCTAAATATTTATTTATTTGGCTACGTCGAGTCTTGGTTGTTGTAGCATATAGGTTTTTTGTTGCAGCAAGCAGGCTTCGTTGCCCCACAGCATATGGATCTTAGTTCCCCCACCAGGGATTGAACCCATGTCTCCTACATTTGATGGTGAATTCTTAACCACTGGACCACCAGGGAAGTCCCAATGGCCAGGCAGTTTTAGAAGTCATTTTGTAAACGTGTGGGAATAGTTGATCTTCCAAGGATGAGAATTCTTCTTACTTCTGAAAGGAAGGAGGTGGAAGGCAGTCTTGGCATCACCATTGCTAAGTCCTTCCAGAGCCCAGTGGGCCCCAGGCAGAGAAGCTCCGAGCCTGGGAGGCTAAGGGGTTAATTCAGAACCTCTCAAAAGAAGCAGGATGTGGATCAAGAAGGAAAAAAGGAACTTTGATAGAGGGATTAAACAAGTGTGAGTTAGGATCCAACTGGGGCTAGGGCAACTCTGAGTGCTTCTTTTAGAACCATCTCCTGGGTTCTCCTTTGTTGCTGAACCCTGGTTTATCTTGAATAACATCAACAACAACAATAAACAATAATGACTTCTTCAGCATTTACTTGAGTCTAGATTAATACAATCTACTTTATATGCATTACTCATTTCATCCTCATAACAGCTCTACTTTTCTTCCTTTTCATGCCAAAAAAATGAAAGTTCTAAAAGGTAAGCTGCTTATCTGAGCCCAACAGTGGAGAATCGGGATTCAAAGTCAGATGTGTCTGGATCCAGAGTTACCTTAAAGCCACTTCTAAAGAGTTACTTTAGAAGCCCTGGCCAGCTTCTAAATTGCCCTTTCTCCCATCCTAGCAAGTTTGACCTGGAGGGAACTACCTTCCAGCCAGTTTGTCTTCCTGAAAAGAGATGATTTTGTGAAAATGCCTATGCCTATAAATGGACTAATAAAATTTCACACTCTTCTGAAAACCTGCTTAAGTGACTTACAAAGATGCATAGAATCCTTCAGGCACATAGCAGGTGCTCAAAAAAAGTTTGTTTGGTTGGGATCTGCTCCAGGGTGAGGTTGGTGGGTGAGAGCTTTAGGGGAGCAACCAGACTGTGGACCTCAAGGAGCAGAGCTGCTTGTGGGAGAAGGGTGACTCACAGAGAAAAGGTGACTCATGAGAGACAGAGGGGAAAGTTCCCTGACCCCTCTCACCTGTTGTACTAAATTTCTGGTTGTTGAACAATGTGGCTACAGTCAAGAATCCTGCTGCCTGGCCCATCATCTAGGAGGCATTACCTGGAGCCCCATGGACGAATCTTTGAATCTTTTCTGTAAAGTAAAATTGGGTTCAGGACTCCTCATCGGCTCAAAGCTTTGTGACAAAATTGTAATCTACCTTTATCTGTAAAATGTTAATAAACCTTTGATCTATAATTGCCCTATTTTTATAAGGTCAGTCCCCCAAAGAAAGTGAGAACATCTAAGGTGGCATGGGGAATGTTTTCCAAAGGGGAAATTTATAAATACTTGAAAAATTTTCCCAAAGAAATTTCTCTTTTGTACTTACAGTCTGACCTATTGTTCTAAACACTTCCTCCGAAAGTGCATTCATCAGGGATGTTTTTTTCTTTTGTCTTTAGTGGAAAAGGCTACCATCCGACCAGCTAAAAGCATGGACTCGCTGTGCTCAGTGCCTGTGGAAGGTAAGATCTCACAGCTGGATTGGGAACTGGGGATTACAGCTGGAGGAGAGCTGCCCCCACACAGGACTTGCTTCATCAACCCCAGAAGCTGCTCATCTCCAGTTTTGCTCACACGCAATCCCCCAGGCCCAGATTCCTCCCTGACCCTGAACTTCAGACGCCCACATAGCCCCTTTCTCCAGCCTTGCTCCAACCGTAGCTGGAGACAACAGCCTCTTTACATTCAATCCTGAAGCAGATAATAGATCAGCACCTGAAAACTAAGGCAGAAGTGGCTCCCTCTTGGGGCATAAAGAAGAGTTTTGAATTTAGGTGTTTCCATAGGCATTGGCTTCATTGTGCTTGTCAATTCAGGATTTTGATTTGGGAGATTCATTCCTTCATTCATTAATAAACACCAATGGCACCAGCCTGGCACATAGCTGGTCCTCGCTTATTGGAATAGATGCGCATACAGTTGCATGCCAGCTGACACCCATCACCAAAGCAGCACCTCACCGTGTTGGTTCTTACAGCTTCAGCCTTAAAAGACTGACGTGCTGTCGCCTTCACTTCTGTTTTTGTTAACTAACAAGCTAACAAGCAGTTTTGTAGCTAGCAAGCATTGCTACATGCGAGACCCAGGGCTTCCCTAGCAGCAGGCTGTTTAAACTCCCCCATACTTAAACCATAACTTCCCAATCCCTTTAATACAAGATATTTTGCTCTTTGATAAATGAGGTAACCTGAAACAAAACAAAAAATCTTTAGAAACGACTTTCAAAAAATAATTCTAAACTTGTAAAATATTCAATGAGGTCTTCTTAAGCAGACATGATCCTTTTAGCATTTTCTCACCTTTATATTCATCAATTTGCTTGGTTCTGAAACCTCTTGGGGGCAGTTCTTGCCTAGTTTTGCAGAATTTTAATATTTCAAAAGCTAGGTCACCACTTCCGTGGGCGTTGGGGAGGTTATCTATCCTCTCATTTCCTCATGTGTTCAGGGAGATAATTACACTTCTCCCACAGAGTGTTTTTAAGAATTTTAAATCCAGTGTTATCCAAGATGTAGCACTTTGTGAGAATTCTTTTCCAGATCCCTGGCAATTCGGTTGTTGTCGCCTCAGCTTCGTTATTTCCCATACAGACTTTTCTTTGCCTTCACTTCTAAGTCAGTCAGGAACTCACTCCTCACAACTGTGACTTCTAACATTTAGTTAATTTACATTTCTAGTTTCTGAGCCTCTGAATCAGCAGGAAGAAGCCTGGCAAAAGGCAGAAAGGTCTAGCTGAAGACAGCATCTCTTTCCTTGCTGGGAAATCCAACCCCTGTCTGGGTCCATCTGCCAGAGAAAACTTAAAACAATAAGTTTTAAAGTTTTAAAATGAAATAAGACTCTATTATTTTGGCCTTTTTGTCTTCACCTTCATTTTGAGCAAACATCATTTTGTCATCTCCCATCATCTTTTTATTTTTTCATGATCTACATTTAATGCTTGGTGGATGACTGTTCCATTTAGCCATTTCAGCAGTATCTTTCTTTTGGAAACTGCTCTACCTGCAAGGTTTAATTCAGATACATGTGTTGTTGTTCAGTTGCTCAGTTGTGTCTGACTCTTTTCGACCCCTTGGACTGCAGCACTCCAGGCTTCCCTGCCCTCCATTATCCTTCCCTGTCCTTCCCTGTCCCAGAGTTTGCTCAAATTCATGTCCATTGAGTTGTTGATGCCATCCAACCATCTCATCCTCTGTCATCCCCTTCTCCTCCTGCCCTCCACTTTTCCCAGCATCAGGGTCCTTTTCCAGTGAGTCGACTCTTCACATCAGGTGGCCAAAGTATTGGAACTTCAGCTTCAGCATCAGTCCTTCTAGTGAATATTCAGGGTTGATTTCCTTTAGAATTGACTAGTTTAATCTCCTTGCAGTCCAAGGGACTCTTAAGAGAGTCTTCTCCTGCACACAATTAGAAAGCATCTATTCTTCAACTTTCAGTCTTCTTTATGATCCAACTCTTAATCCATATATGACTACTGGAAAAATCATAGGTTTGAATATGATACATGTGATGCAACAGAAGAAGGTTCTATCAAGATATCATAACAGAATTCTGTGCACATGTTTCCTCTTCTCAACTAAATGTTATGTACCTGTCTTTATTAGGATAGCTATACCCTTACTGATGAGCTTCCCTGCTGGCTCAGTGGTAAAGAATCTGCCTGCCAATGCAGGAGACACAGGTTCCATCCCTGGGTCAGGAAGATCCCCAGCGGAAGGAAATGGCAACCCACTGCAGTATTCTCGCCTGGGAAATCCCTTTGACAGAGGAGCCTGGTGGGCTACAGTCCATGGGTCACAAAAGAGTCGGACACGACTTAGTGACTGAACAACAACAACATACCCTTATAGCATGCTGTGTCTTTTCAGTCTTTCCAATATTCAAATATTGTGTGCCGGCCCTTCCTGGAAGTCTCTGCAGTGATGCCTGTACTCAGGCTGCTGACCAGGTTTGTTTGCTTTTTCACTAGGGAAAGAAACCAAAGGAAATTTCAGTCGAACCGTCACCACTGGTGGATTTTTCATCCCAGCAGCGAAAATGCACTCGACTAGCACTGGCAGCTCCTGTGACCTCAGCAAGCAGGAGGGTGAATGGGGCCAGGAGGGGATGCCCGCAGGGGCGGAGGGCGGCTTTGATGTGAGCGGAGACCGAAGCCAGCTGCAGGGCGCTCAGGCCCGGGCCCCGCCTGAGCAGCTGAAGGTGTTCCGACCCATCGAAGATCCCGAGAGCGAGCAAACAGCCCCGAAGATGCTGGGTATGTTCTACACCTCAAACGACAGCCCCAGCAGATCTGTCTTTACCAGCAGCCTCTTCCAAATGGAGCCTTCTCCCCGTCACCAGCGCAAGGCCCTGAACATTTCCAAGCCCTTCGCTGTGTCTGTGCCACTCCGCGTGTCAGCTGTCATCAGCACCAACAGCACCCCATGCAGAACCCCCCCAAAGGAGCTACAGTCTCTTTCCAGCCTGGAAGAGTTTTCTTTCCAGGGCTCAGAGAGTGGAGAGTGGCCCGAAGAGGAGAAGCCACTGAGCGCTGAGACTTCTACAGGTAAAAAGAGAGGAGAGGGTCTCTTTCCATTGCAAGAGAGGAAAAACCAGACTTAAACATTGTCTTGTTGCAAGACAATGTAGTGAAGTGGTTAGGACCATGGGCTCTGGAGCCAGACTGCCTGGTTACAAGTCCAGGCTCAGCCATTTTGCTGTACAGTCTTCAACAAGTTTACATAACCACTCCATGCCTCAGCTTCTTGATCTGTAAAATGGGAATAATGTTAACGAATATTAAATTGTGAATATTAGTTAATACATGTAAAGCCCTCAGAACAGGGTCTAGTACGTAGCAAGTACTATGTAAATGTTACTTGTTATTATTGTTTTATTCATTCACATAGTGAGAAGGAAGGGGAGGGAAGCTCACGGAATGGAATGCAGAGCTGGAAATGAGGATTCAGCTCTTTCAGACACAATCTCTCCATCCACCCATCCCAAATTTCTACCTCATGTCTGCCGGGAACATGGCTAGCAGACTTAGCAATGAGAAGGAGCATCTACCTCTCAATTTCCTTGTATCAGACACAGCAAGGATTCTGATTGGCTCTGCTTGGGTCACGCCCCCAACCTTGGGCCAGTCACTGTGGCTGGATGAATAGGATTCTCAGATTGGCCAAGCTTGAGTCTCTAGGCCTTCTCTGGAATGAGAACCAACAACCAACTGTGAGCAACACAGAAGGGAAATAATAAGAACCTCAGAGGAAAGGATGACTGAGAGACAAACCAACAGATTCTCATTGTGGTTTAAGAATATTTCTATTTCAATTAATATTAGCTAACTTTTTCTGATTACTTATCATGATGTCAGGCACTGTCCTAAGTGTTCTACATGTGTTATCTCATTTCTCCTCACAACAACTCCTTGAGGTTATTATATAGTTACCATTATCCCTGTTTGCTAAGAGAGGAAATTGTTAACTTGCCTGAGGGCTCCTAGCAAGGACATATAAAAGTCAGGATTTTAATCCAGACTTTTAAAAAATCCAAGCATTCTGCCATGCTCCCTCTCATGTTTGCTACGGGCTGTAGGGTTACAAAGATTCTTAAAATGCAGTCCCTTCCCCCAGCAAGCTCACAGGCTAGGAAGGGAAACTGAAACCCTGCACCCTCCTGCAGCACAGGGTCAACTGGTAGAAGTAGCCTAACACCCTTCTTGGGCTTTTTTTTTTTCTTTTTTGAGATTTTATTTTTTAAATTAAAGTATAGTTGATTTATAGTGTTGTGTTAATTTTCACTGTACAGCAAAGTGATTCAGTTATACATACATATACATTTTTAATATTCTTTCTCATTAAAGTTTGTCATAGGATGTTGAATATAGTTATCTGTGCTATACAGTGGGACCTTGTTGTTTATCCATTCCATAAATAAAAATTTATATCTGCTAAGCCCATCCTCCCGAAACTCCTCCCACTTGGCAGGCACAAGTCTGTTCTCTACGCCCATGAGTCTGTTTCTGTTTTGTAGATAGGTTCATTTGTGTCATATTTTGAAGATTTTTTTTTTGACATGGACCGTTTTTAAAGTCTTTACTGAATTGTTACAATATTGTCTCTGTATTATGTTTTGGTTTTTTGGCCACAAGTCATGTGGGATCTTAGTTCCCCAACCAGGGATTGAACCCATACCCCCGACCATGCAAGGTGAAGTATTAACCACTGGACTGCCAGGGACGTTCCCATTTGTGTCATATTTTAGATTCTGTATTCAAGTAATATCCACATACAAGTGATATCAGATGGTATTTGTCTTTCTCTTTCTGACTTACTTCACTTAGGATGATAATCTCTAGTTGCATCTGTGTTGCTGCAAATGGCATTATTTCATTCTTTTCTATGGCTGAGTAGTATTCCATTGTACATATGTATCACATCTCCTTTATCCATTCATCTGTTGATGGGCATTTAGGTTTTTCCATATCTTGGCTATTATGAATAGTGCTGCTATGAATGTAGGGGTGCATGTATCTTTTTTAATTGTAGTTTTGTCTGGATATATGCTTCATTGGACTTTTTGAATGAGGGAGTGCATAAGTTCCCAAAGTATTATGAAAGAAGGGTTCAGAAAAGATAGCCTGAAGCAGTCCTCTCAGGAGGATTCCAGAAATCCTTCTCAGAAGTGGTGACATTTGGCCCTTCATTAACGTGTAGGACTTTTTAATGCAGAATATATGGAAAAGGGTGTTCTGGGCTGAGAGCCACTGGACCGTTATGAGAAGTGTATAGATTTTGGACTCCAGCTGGAAGGGTCCAGATTTGAGCTTCACCACTTTGGGGCAACATGAGAGCTGGTTGGTATCTCTGAGCCTGTTTCTCTTCTGCAGAGCGGAGATGGCTCTCGTCTCAAGGGCTGGGATGAGTTCTGCACAGGAGACTGTTCATGAAATGCCTGCTTAGAGTGTGGCCCTCAGGATGCTCAGTAAACATTCTCCTCCCCCTTCCCTTCAGGATGGGGCATAAGAGGAGTAAAAACTTAGGGGTGTTAAGTGATACCCTGTCTGGAGAATGCTCTATGGGTTGGTGTGGGTGGAACAGGGTGAGGGCTAGAAGAGGAAGTGAAACCTTTGAGGAAAAAAATGTTTCTAAAGGCTTTTATGTGACTGGTTGTCCTTAAAAGAGAGGGTCCCCAGACCCCAAGGGGTCTTTGGCAGACAATCTGTTACCTTTTTTCCCCCTCTCTCCTTCCATCTCTCTGTAAATCAGAATACCCAGTCTGTATCAAATTGGTCTTGGAAAGACACTGATGGAGGCTCCAGCCTGCTTCCCTGACTGTGATTAGTGACAGCCAGGGCAGAATGAGGGACCTTATAGGAGGCAGCCATGTGAATTTAGGACCAGTGGCCAGAGGGAGATGCCAAAAGTTTCAAGGACATTGTGGGGCGGGTGGCGGGCTCACCTTTGTCTCTGGTGGGGTTAGGTTAACATCGGTTCTAATTACTTTCTTTCATAATTATTCCAAATGAAGAACTCCACCTTCCTTAATACATTATTTTTTATTTCTTCTGTGCAATAGCAATAGATAAAAGAAAAAGAATTAAGACAATTTTCCAGGTAACCTGATTCAAAATTTTAGTCACTCTGCTCAAACCCATTCCTCTACTTTTGGCCAAACTTCTACTTTCATCTCAAAACTCTCATGGCCACGCTGACCTTCAAGGGAGGCTGAGAAGCGTGGCTGAGTGGATGGTCAGGTACCTAGCTAAACTTGAGTGGCTGAGATGGTTCTATTTCAAAATAAGCAAGAGAAAAGACACTAGGGGACATTAGAAGTCTCTATCTCCATGGTCACCCACTTCATATATAAAGCATCCCATGCTGGCAATCTGACGATGCCTCTCCTCCTCTTTTGAGCTACAGAGACTCCTTTATTGCTTACAGGTATCCAGCCACAACAAGACCTGGACTCCTAGTCCCTTACATGATAGTTTCTTGACATAGGTACTGCCTCTGTGCTGAGAAGCTTAACCCAGGGATGGGTGTCACATACGAGTGGAAAGAAAATGGTAACCTGATGGCTTAGCCACACACAGGTAATAACAGTGAATGCTGTAGGAAGTGGAGAAGGAGAGCGTGGTCTGGGGATGCTCCAAAAGATATGTTATTAGGTTAATGTCTTGAAATGGGGAAGGTTTGAATCTCAGGAAGGACCAGAGCAGGGGAGTATAAGGCCGGTCAGGGGTACTGGGTCTGCTCAGCGTCTACCCCAGGGGGTGGGAGGGGAGTGGACATGTGGCTGGGCCAGAGTGAGGAGGGCTCTGAGCAGGACAGAGAGTGACCTGAACAAGCTCACATGAAATGCAGGCCTTTCTTCCACCCCTCGCTTTAAGAGTCTATGGTCAACAAATGGAAGATCCCAAGCTTTGCAGAAAGAGACACTGGCCAACATCCAACCAAGAGATCTTAGTAAAAGGGGAAGAAAATATTTTCTTAAAATCACTGATACATTACCCTTTTACCAAGAAGTTTCACTTCCAAGAATTTGTCCTAAATAAGTAGCTGCACAAGCACAAAATGTGTATGCATATCATGGCATTATTTATAATAGCAAAAGACAGGATACACCTCAAATGTCATCTTTAGGGGATGGATTGAATAACTAGGATGCATTCCCATTGTTGAATTCCATGGGGTTCATAGCTTTGTGAGCCCTGCACCACTTCCTCAGACTCTTATGCATCTGTGAGGGATAGTTTCTTTGCACACAGATGGTATTCTGTCTCAAGTGTCTGCCTTGTGTTTCTGGTTTTCTGCCTCAGGGGTTTTTCTGAAGGGAGACTCTTACCCAGCCCTTGCTCAAGCAAACCCAGAAGTGTGGAGTTTAACTAAGGCAGCTGTCAACCAGTAGGCGATGGGAGTCAGTGGACTAATGAGCCTGCTGCCCACCCTTGGTGGAATAACTATGTGGCACATTTACTCACGGTTCTTTAGAGGGTCACCAAGAACTGCATTCTGGTTGCTCTGGTTGTGGTAACCACTTTATTGCCATTTCCTCCATCTCTGTCTCACCTCCTCACTCCTGTTTCCAGGGACCACCTTTCAAATAAGCTGCCTGCTGCCAGGACCTTGACTAAGGCTCTATTTTGAGGGGAACTCAAACTCAGCCACATCCTAAAGAAAGTGAAAGTTGCTCAGTCATGCCCATCTCTTCGTGACCCCATGGACTATACAGTCCATGGGATTCTCTAGGCCAGAATACTGGAGTAGGTAGTCTTTCCCTTCTCCAGGGAATTTTCCCAACCCAGGGATCGAACCCAGGTCTCCTGCATTGCAGGTGGATTCTTTACCAGCTGAGCCACAAGGGAAGCCCACATCCTAAAGAACAGTCAATTTCATTATGTACTAACATGGCATAGACTTCAAGATAGGTTCTTAAGTAAAAAAATGCAAAGCAAGAACAGTATAGATCACATGTGTAATATAGATCATATTACACATTTGTGTAATAAAGGTGGGGAATAAAAAATAGATGGTACAAGTATTTGCTTATCTATGCAGAAATGAACTATGGCAGAATAAACTAGAAACTAATAAAAATGGTTATCCACAGGAGACAGTGAGGGTGTGGAACAGACTGGAAGCAACACAGGGATGAAAGCTAAACTTTTCTGAGGTCACTGATTCATATAATTTTAACTTTTCAACTCTGTAGTTGTTTTACATATTCAAAGACTAAATTAAATTTCAAAAAACAAGCCTGCTAAGTGATGGGCAGGAGAAGATAGCACTGTTGTCAGGTCTGAAGTGTTATTAGTTCCAACATCAGGATGCTGTTACTGGGTGTGACTGAGCTTCAAGGCCATTATGTGGTCAGAAGCCTTGAGTTAAGTCACCAGCATAACTAGTGGCAATGAAAAGAATTTGTTCTTAATCAATAAACTTTTCTGAGCTTGTACTCTATGTCAGACTCTATACTGGGTGCTTTGCCTCCCTAATCTTCTTTATCTTCACAACAGTCCTGTAATATATTATTATATAGTATTATGCCATGTACCAAGATTACAAGATTCATTGAAAAACTAACATTTGAACTCAGACTTCTTTAATTCCAATGCAAATAATATCACTGAGCATCTTCTATATAACCAGAACATGCAAGGTATGGAGACTTTATCCTACACTGTGGAAACAGCCTTGTATGGTGAAATAGGACCTTCTTCATGAAAGACAGTGGGGGCCAAACATGAGATCTGCTGCCTCTACTGTCTCTCTCTACTGTTTAAGATCAGAGCTTAATCACTTTAGATGTAAATATATATCCAAGTGACTGTGCAGGTAATCCCTGAAAAGAGTCACATAGGAAGCTGCAGTTATAATCATAATACATCTTTGTAGCTTACTGTAGATAACAGATTTCTGTGACCTTAGACAGCAAGCAAAAGATTGGATTAGTACCAGGTTTCTCATCCTCAACACTATTGACATTTTGGACTGGGTAACTCTTTGTGGGGGTTTGTCTTATGCTTTGTAGGATATTTAGAAGTGTTCCTGGCTTCCACCCACTAGATGTCAGTAGCTACTTCCCCCACCTGTTGCAACAAGAAGTGTCTCCAGACATTGCCAAATGTCCCCTGGAGAGGGGAGGAGTAAATGGTTCCCAGTTGAAAACAACTGGACTAGATGATCTTCGAGGTCCCTCCCACTTCCAGCAGTCTGAGACTCTGGGATATGAGGACAGATCATTGATAGGAGGAAAGAGTAAAGAATGTGAGGGGAGTAGTGAGCTGGGAGAATCCTTCCATCCTTGTGTAGCAGAGCTAGTCCAAGACTATGACTGTGCTGGGAATGGCCTCTCTAGACATGGAGTCTCCTTCAGCTGATAACTCTTATCCTCATTGCAGCATCTGTACCTAAGAAGGCAGCTCTCGAGAATACCAAGCCAGGACCAGACACAGTGAGAACAGTGGAATGCAGCAAAGACCTCCCCCTGGAGCAAGGCACCCAAGTGGAGGAGAAGAAAACCTCAGAAAGCCCCCTAGGCTCTCAGAATTCAAGTGAACTAGAGAAGAAGCTGGATGCAGAGAAGGTGGTGGAGGAGAGGGGAGAGACCAGCCAGGTGGCGGCCAGTGCTCTTCAGGAGAACCCCGGGGCCAGAGCCGAAGCAGTGTTTCTCCATGAGATGGTAAGGTAGACTCATGGCCTGGTCCAGTCAGTAGGGTTTTCTTTTTCTCAAGGGCTCTTGGTACAGTTTAAAGTTTTTTGTTGCTGTTTGTTTATTTGTTTGAAGAACCAGTTTCTGCCAAAGAGCACAGCATTCTGATCAGGTCTGGGATTTTTTCTTTTTCCTGCAGTGAACTTTTCAGGGGTCCTGTGGTGATAATAAGTAACCATTCAGCTCAAATTCCCTAGGACAAACTCAGCTCTAAATATTTCTAGCCTGAAGTCACCATAAATCAGTAATTTGTCCTGGGAATGTAATGACATTCAATCCAGAAAGCAGGACAAAACCTGCTTGTCATGTCCTGGTCCCAAACATGATGACCACTCATGGGGGCCAACTCTCTTCCAGACATTCTGGATAGACAGTTATCTATGCTTGTTTATAAAAATCTTCTGTAAGATTTTCAGGATCTATTCCTTCCTCCTATGGCTCTGAAGAACTTTAAGCATGATGCCAGAGCATGCTGAACCTTTTCCACCTTTCAGAGGTGGGATTTTCCAAGGTTCTAGGGGAAGGGATATCATTGCTTATGCTGAAGTTTGAGGAGGTTTTCCAGGGACACCGAGAGAGGAGTCTTGCATTTGGGAAATAGCTCTGGTGACCTGAGTGTGACCTGGAGAAGTATGCCAGAGGAGAAAAGATCTTTGCCTTTTAAGTAGCTTTCAGGAACTTGGTCTCTGGGACGGGTATAAAAGGCTTATGGGCTAGAAGTTAGGGCAGTGCAGGGCTACCACAGTGGCCTCCGGAGGGCTGATTAAGGGTTCCTGTAAGTTATGTTTGTATTTATAGAAGCAGAAAGATGCAAAGATTATTTTGGGGATTGAATTCTGGGAGGGATAAAGTATGAATGACATTGCTTTGAGAAGCAGATGAAGTTTATGCTAGGAGAACCAGGCTGGATTCATGGGAACAAGTAAAAGCAGCAATTCATTCATTTAAAAACATGTATTAAATACCTATATTGTGTGAGACACACTGCTGAGCACTGGGATCACTGCAGTGTACAAGATGATCACCATCTCTGTCTTCTTGGAGCTGACAGCTTAATAGAAAGATCATGAACCAAGTCTTTTCTAGGATGCTATGGAAATACGGCTTCTGTGGGAGCGTGTCACAGGAGGGCCCAACCTAGTCAGAGGGAGGAGGGGGCTCAAGGAAGGCATCTCTGAAGAATAGATATTTCTATTCAAAACTTAAGCTAGGAGAAAGGGGTAGGGAGCAGAATAGGGAGGGAGAGACTCCCAGGCAGAAGAGTAAGATGTGCCGTGAATCTGAAATGGGAAAGAGCACAGAACATTCAAGGAACAAAAACAAGGCTGGAGAATGGGAACATGGACTAGAAAAAGTGAGGCTCAGAGCAAAGTGTGGGTCACGTCCTGCAGGGTTGCTTGGAAGGGATTTGGAGCTTAACCTAAGGGCAATGGAAACTCTTCTGATTTGCTCAGAATTTTATAGCTTAAAAAAGAACAACTATTTTATTATTATCTATTTTTGTTGCGGCACCTGGGCTTTCCCTAATCATGGTGAGTAGGGGCTCCTCTTCATTACGGCTTCTCACTACGGTGGCATCTCTTTTTGTGGCGCACAGGCTCTAGGCATAGGGGCCTTGGTAGTTGCAGTGCTTGGGCTCAGTAGCTGTGGTACACAGGTGTTAGTTGCCCATGGCATGTGGAATCTTCCCATACCAGGAATTAAACCTATGTCCCCTACATTGGCAGGTGGATTCTTAACCACTGTACCACCAGGAAGTCCCATTTTGCTGTTTTTCATTCTTTTTTCTTTTAATATGTACCATATCTTTTTTCCATGTGAAATATGTATTTTTTCAGTAGTGAGAAGGGATAGCTGTATTTATTTGGAAATCAGGTGTCAGGGCAAGAGTTAACATTTCATTCCATTGGGAGAACCTCATTCTTATGAGCCATTGGATCAATCTGAAGTTATATGAGATCAGGGATTGGGTTGGTTTCATAAGGCAACAATGAACAGGGATTAAGTGCTTATGTTCTGGTGTAGACTAACCTGGATTTCAATCCTGATCTGCTGCTATGTGACTTTGGCAAAATGTCTAATCTGTTTGAACATAGGTTGCCTCATCTCCAAAATGGGAATAATTACAGTAGCATTTATCTTTTAGGGTTCTTGGGACAATTAAGAAAATACGTTTAATATGTGTTGTGGTGCACTGTAAGCATGAATAAACATCCTCAGTTACCATTAATGCTGTATCCTTTGTGTGCTGGGGTAGCGCCGCTGGTAGTGCAGCCCCTTCTGTCCCTGGGCAACTGCGCCCAGTGTCTTTGGTTCTAAAGTAATCAGTTTCTTGATGTTTTTCAGGATGAAGATGATCTGGTCAACGCCCTGATCTGGCCTGAGATTCAACAGGAGCTGAAAATTATCGAATCTGAGGAGGAACTCTCCTCCTTGGCACCACCTGCTCTAAAGATCAGCCCAACTCAGCCTATTCTTGAATCTAGTCCAGGGCCTTGTGCTTCCCCGGAGCCCCCTGGGAGCTCCACCCCAGCTCCAGTCTCCACCCCTCTGGAGGAGTGGACTAAGAATCCAACCAATCAGAGCACACCAGGCCCTTCCACAGCAGCCAATAGAGAAAAGCTGGAGACAGCCAGCATCCTCCCTAGACCTGAGCCAGAGCCCGAAAAGGGCCAGCGCCCAGACCCTGCCAGCCTGACTCCTCTGGAAATAGTTCCATTGGAGAAGTCTTCTCCACAAGCAAGGATGGAAGTGGGAGTCCCAGGGAATCTGTCTCCTCTGCTCCCACCTGCTGCTCCCCCTCCAACACCTTTAGAGGAGGAACCTCGAGTCCAGCTATTGAAGAGTGACCCTGAGAGAGAAGACCCATCTGGGAATTTGAGAATCAATCCATATGCAGACCAGCTGAATTCCAAAGGCAGCACTGGGATCCCCAGTCTTTGTCAGGGAGACAAGGCCTCTTCAGAAGAAAGTGAAAAGCAAAATTCAAAGAGTGCTGCTCCTGAGAGCAAAGGCTCTAGTTCTCCTAGCCCAACCAGGGAGGCTGAGATTTCCCCACAAGGAGAGGAGGATGCTGCCCACTCAGTACAGGAGCCCTCAGACTGTGATGACGATGACACTGTGACAGACATTGCCCAGCATGGCCTGGAGATGGTGGAGCCCTGGGAGGAGCCCCAGTGGGTGACAAGCCCCCTGCACTCACCCACCCTTAAAGATATACAAGAGACCCAAATGCAGGGCCCCCAGGGCCACCGACTAGAAAAGAGGCTTTCTCACAGACCCAGCCTTCGCCAGAGTCATTCTCTAGATGGCAAAACCATGGTTAAGAGCCAGTGGACTCTCAAGGGTTCCTCCTCCAGCAGTTGTGCTGATCTTGAAGCAGAGAGGAATTCCAACCCCCTGCAGCCCTTGGCACCCAGGAGTGAGATTACTGGGTGGAATGAGAAAGCCATGAGGTCCTTTCAAGAGTTTTCTGGCCTGAAAAGGACAGAGGTTCCTCCTAAGCAGCAGGCACCAGGTGGTTTGCAGCCCACATCAGCAGAATCCAGCCCTGTCAATCTAGCAGAAGGAAAGCAACTGGGGACACACTTGGGGCCACACAACCCTCAGGTTGAGCATGGTGGTGATCCTGAGCCAGAAAGCAGCAAGGAGAACTCACCTGGTGTGCAGGACCACACCTCACCTGGAGAGCGTCCCCCTAAGTTCCAGCTCAAGAGCAGTGAGGGTGGGGCTGCAAAGGGGAAAAATAGGCCTTCGTCTCTCAACTTGGACTCCACCGTTCCCATCACTGACCTCTTCCGGTTTGAGAATGCAGCCTCATTTGGGTCACCTGAAGTGCAACTCTCTGAGCCAGGAGACCCAAAGGTCACATGGCTGACCTCATCTCATGGTAAAGTAGACCCCTGGAGGGTTTACTCCCAGGACTCTCAGGACCTGGACATGGTTGCTCATGCCCTGACGGGCCGCCGTAACTCAGCTCCTGTGAGTGTGTCAGCTGTGAGAACCTCCTTCATGGTCAAAATGTGCCAAGCCAGGGCAGTCCCAGTCATCCCACCCAAGATTCAGTACACTCAGATCCCACAGCCCCTGCCCTCTCAGAGCTCAGAGGAGAGTGGGGCTCAGCCCCTGGAGAGGAACCAAGAGGAACCTGGCTCCACTGGTGGGACCTCTCAGAGACTTAGCAAAGATGATTCTCTTTCCTCCTTGGAAAGCCCAAAGGAAGAAAAGCCAAAGCAAGATACAGGAGCCATTGAGTCCTTGCCAGTGGATACCACTGCATCTCGTGTGTGCGAGGGACCCACCCTTTCTCCAGAACCAGGTTTGACCAACCTGCTGACCACTCAGGATGCAGTAGTGCAGTGTAGAAAGCGCACATCAGAGACAGAGCCATCTGGGGACAACCTTCTTTCTTCAAAAATAGAGCGCTCATCAGGGGGTTCTAAGCCTTTCCATAGGTCTAGACCAGGAAGACCTCAGAGCCTAATCTTATTCAGTCCTCCTTTCCCCATTATGGACCACCCACCCCCCTCATCTACAGGGACAGATTCCAAGGTCCTGCTGTCCCCTATCAGAAGTCCCACGCAGACAATTTCCCCTGGCCTGCTTTGCGGGGAGTTGGCAGAAAACACATGGGTCACACCAGAAGGGGTTACACTTAGGAATAAAATGACCATCCCTAAGAATGGCCAGAGACTGGAGACCTCAACAAGCTGTTTTTACCAGCCCCAGCGGAGATCAGTGATTCTGGATGGAAGAAGTGGAAGGCAAATAGAATGACATCAGTTCGCCTGCTGGTACCTGAGAAAATGTCATGATTCATCTGGAAGTTTTTACAAAGGCTCCTTGCCTATATTCCAGGCAGAGATTATCCAAGTTTGGGCTTATTTTGGCCTCTTCTTCTCTTTCTTTAGCCTTTTGACCATTTATTAATTAGGCCATTTTCCAGAAGAGAGGTCAGGGGAAGGACAAGAGCTGACATTTAAATAAGCCTACTTGAGCAGGCAGGGAAAGTTCAGGTAAGGGAAAAGGATGAAATGCTGGCCTCCAGTGATATGTGGGGCTTAAACATGTTGCATCACTCCCCCATTGCCATTATCTAGTGCTGTTAAGAGGCGGATGTGAGAATATCTTTTGAAAGAGAAACCTTTTGCCAATGTTGACAAATGTTGCTATTGAGGTTTGAAGGCCTCCTATTTACTTCATGCTTTTTAATGCTCTTTAAAGCATGTGTTCTTTTAGACCAGTTTTCTGATAAGCTTTGTAAAAGTGTACTATCCAGAGTAGAAGCAGGTTTGGAAACGCAAACTAACGTACACTTAGATATCCAAGTGGGTGAATTTACCCATGCTTTCCCTGAATCCCTGCAGACCTGTCCCAGATGGCTCCATATACCAGCATAGAAAATCAGAATGTATTCTCAAGAGCAAACTCTGAGACTGGCACAATTCAAGACGACTTTCTGGGTCTGGCTTTTATTAATTTGGGACTCCACTGTCCTGCCTCTGATTTATAAATTCAGTAGTTGGGGAGGATGGGAGCTGAGCTGAGGGTTACCTCAGTGAAATGTGCTAAATATTCATTTAGGTGTGTGATAGTGATCTGCTCTCCTTCCAGTGTCAGAGTTCATGAACAGGATGTCATCATAGAGAAAAGCCTCACACATAGGCAGAACTACATTCTAAACTTGCAGTGCTTAAGTCAGTGGGACATTCGTAAAAAACACCTCTAGCTCAGCTTCACTCTCCTTCCTCAGCTGGGGCCAGAGTGTAGGAGAAGATAAGGGGGGAAATCCCAGGAGGAGAGAGAAGGACCCATGTAGGGTGGCCATCATGCCCACTTGACCGCTGCGCTTCTTGATGCCTGCCTTCCTCATTGTCCCTCCACTGCTGAACAGCAGCTTTGAGGCACTCCTCCCCTTTCCATAGTCCTCCTCATCCACCACCCACCCCAGTGCTCAGCCTTGCTCTTCTCCTGTCTGTACGCAAGCAGAAGCAATAAACCAATCTGATCTTATTTCAGTTATTTAGAACATCAAGTGGTTCTTTCCAACTGGAGAGAGAAAGGAGGATTAACATAACCTGCTGACAGACTTTTGGTGCTTTTTCCAAAAAGGGCATCTTCACAGGAGCCCTGCTCAAGGCAAAACCCATCAAGGTATCAACACTTTCAGACCTTCAAGGACAACTATCTTGTTTGAGAAACAAAGAAAGCATAGGACCTATTTTTAGCCCTGTGCACCTCTTCTCAGGTTCAAGGCTGGCTGAACTCTGTCCAGAAGCTCAGTCACTGCACATATTTCTCTTAAGAGCTAGCAGTACCTCTGGGCTGACCTCACCACCGAGGCTGGTACTGGGCTGGATTAGGGGCTGAACTGAAGTTACCTCCTCGAGTGAGAAATTGGAAGCTGATGCCCTCCAACAGTTACATATTGCTCTTTCCCTTCTTCCCTGATAAGTCTTACTGGGTTTTGAAACCTTGTCCTATACTTTTAAAATCAGTATCTATGGCAGAGATAACTGGCAGGCCAGCCAATGAGCTCTGCTCTGAGGGCACTGAGTGAGTAAGGGGAACAGTTAATAGGCCTTTGGTCTGTGTTTTTTGCATTCTCATTGGGTGAGCAAGATGTCGGACCAACAGCCAGTGAGATGTAAACCCATAAGAAAAGTCCTTCAAGTATAGCATTTTTCCCCCTAGGCAAGCAAGGTGAAGGAGTATAGTGATGTCAGATGAGAAAGGCCACATTCAGATTTGAAAAGGACATTTCTGCCTTATCAAATGTGGCCAGTAGGCTGTATGTCAATCTCCGTACACCGTGGTATCTACGTTTTGATAAAGATCATGTTCCAGTTAGGAGGTGAGAGAAGGAGGGCACTGCACTTTGCTTCACCATCAGAACTCTGAGCCAAGTTTATGATGATTTTAAATTTTTGTTTGTAACACTTAGAGGATATATTTTAATTTGGGGATAGACTGAGAAGTCACCATTAACAAGTGAGTTCAACTTGAGGCACCCATGTAGATTTATTAAATGACTGCCATTGTTGCTTAGATTGTGACATCTTTCATTTGTAGCATCTTCAGGGGTTTTTATGTGTGGATGTCATCATGAAATAACTGAAGATATTCTCTACTCTGAGTTTTCCTGGCCAATCAATCCAGAAGGCCTTGGAAACTGACTCACCTTCTTGGTCAGTGTCCTGCTGCTACAGTGTGGACCTCTCCATCTTCATAAGCTTCCTGGGGCAAGCCTGGCACTGATGACATTCCATTGCATGACAGGGAAAACTCATTACATTTCTCTCTTGAAATTGTTCCCCCCAAATCTGAGATTACCTATTTGGATATCCACTTGGGGCTGAAAAATGAACCCCTCTGAGAATGGCTGGATGGAAATTAGACTGCCTGATTCTATCCAGGGGAAGGAAGAGAAGAGGTGCTGCTGTTTATAGGAGGATCTACATGGTGCCCGAGAAAGGGCTACAGAAACAGATTCTCAAAGGGCTATTGGTCCTCAATATGGGGGTGGCTCAAATTCAACTATTGGTCCTCAACATGGGGGTGACTGATTTAAAACTTGAATTTAAAGTGGAAAACATGCATATTCTAATGTTTCTTTCAGTGTTAATGGCTGCTTAAGAGGATGATAACCTATATTTTGGCAAAATGGCCCTCGCAAGCCAACCTTTCCCCCCCACTTTTTTGCCAAAATGTACCAGGTAGAAGGAATTTGGCTTTTATTCTCTGCTTCAAATGGAATATGAAGAGGCCTGACCAAAAACCCCATTAAGACACTGTTTAGCCTAATCTAAGCCTTAAAATTCAAAATATTGGCCAAGGCAAAATTCCCTATTCTGGGGAGATTAAAAATGTAAACATCATCCTCAACAGACAATATTAGGCAAGAACTTAGTAATAATTGGGCACTTTAGAACTCTGAAATTCTTGAAGACTCTAGTGAAAAGGAGGAGAAGGATGGTAGCAAATGAAATGGCCTATAAGCAACTAGTAGCAAGATTTAGACCCATCAAGTTACCAAATGAAAGCAGAAGGGGGAAACAGGTAGCAACTTAGCACCTTGTAATATGATTGCTAATAGTGCGCAGGTTACCCACTGACTCTACTCAAATGAAACACAATTACAAATCCAGGAGAAGGTACTAGGAAGACATTCAAGTGTTGAGAATTCTGCTTTGGTCAATTAACACAATTAGAGTGGTGACTAAGAATAAATCTGAGGTTTTGCGTGGTCTTAATTAGTCTGGCTGTGAAATCCTCTTGGATCTTTGCAGATGAACCAGGTAACATCAGGGTTCCATACTCCTTGAGAGGGGGTTTTAGACACTTCCATTCATCACAAAACGGGTTAACTCCTGTTGGTGATGAAGTCATAGGTCCAAGATATATTATTACTTTCATGTCTAATGTTTAACACATGGTAATAACATTTGCCTCAAGTTGGGTGAAGCAGTCATTTGTCTACACAGGCCTGTTCTGCTTGAAAAGCTGTTGGGAAACTTGGGATTAATTTGTCTGGGATTGTAATGGGAGAGGTTCAGGGAAGGTCCGTTTCCCCCCAGGGACTGATTAGAGTCACGTTCTACCATGTGAATCTTGGGGTTAAGTGTTGCCAGGAGTGCGATCTTACGCATCTCCAGCAGGAAGATCAGTTCAAAATGTGGAATGACAAAGAATGTGTCCTCCTTTGTCAACACCTTCCTAATAAAGGTAGAAGAGGAAGCCAGTACCTTTCCAAGCATGGAGAGACATGGGAGATGGTGGAAGCATGATGGTTTAAGATCAGGGTCGGTCCAGATGGTGTCAAGTTGGGGCCTCCACTGAGTTGACTGACACACGGTAAATCATCTAGTAGCACTGAAGTTTATGAGCAATAAAGGGATCACTTCTAGGAGGATGGAGGGTGTAGTTAAATATAAGAAACCCATGAAATACAGAGTCATGTGTTTTACTGGATGAATCAAAATGCTTCGCATTAACTTAATGCCATAGTACTTCCTGGCTTGTAATTCTGTAAGGTAAAGCACTTTCTCAAAGGAGTCTATCGGAAAGCCACATGATTTCAGCTGTTTGTTGAGCTTGATAAATGTTTCCAAAGATATAATCAAAATGTTTTTCTATTGATTAAAGAAGCATAAATATTAAACCTATCCATAGAGACATTTAAGTGTAATTAAAAGATTGTTATGCTTTAAAGTGTACTCTAATAAATGCTATATAATGCTCATGATGGCACTATGAACTAGAGGACATGGGTCATCTACATCGATAATAGGAAAAATGGATTATATGCCTTCTGGCTCATTGTTCTAGTTTGTTTTGTTTGGTTTTTTTAATTACTTCAAGGTTTGGTCTCCTCAAGGCAAAAATCCTGATGATTTGCTTCAGTAAAATTTTCTTGCTTTTGTTATCTTGTATTTTAATAATTGTCAAATATTTACAACTTCACCCTTACTGTTGCAGTCATACATGTCACCCAAGATACCCAATATAAATCAATGGATGTTATAATGAAAAATGAGAAGAAAAAAAAGTTATTCTCAGAACTCCACAGCTTAAGGAGTTGTGTGGATCTACCTACAGAAACGTGAACTCACATTCAAGTTTTTCTATTACTTGAGTTAGGGAGGACTATTTGTTTCAGTGATTTTTGTTAATGGTGCTCTGAAGGAAAAAAAGCAAAAGTTTGCTATTCTGGCATATATTACCTCAAAAGGGGGTTGCAGGGACGAGGGAAAGGCACTCAATGAGTTTAAATGTAGGGCTTAAAAAAAAAAAAAAAAGATACTGCCTAGGCTCACAACTTGGTGATATTTGCAGTGAAAAGTAGTTACCAAGAGGATTAAAATTCAAGCATTTTGGCAATATCCTATTTAGAACTTTACACCAGTCAGGCCTGCTCCTCTTCCTTCTTTACTGTTATGCATGCCTTTTTTTCTTATGCACTCCCAGATCCCCACACTCCTGTTTCTCTCTCCTGAGTGAGCCCACCACCCTTCCCCATCTCCAGTCTGGCAACAACAGTTGCCCTCACTCCTAATCTTTCCTCCAATTCCCAGGGTCCTCCCTTCCTTGCAGCCTCTTCACTGAATGTTGCCTCCACTTCTTCGACTTCAATAAAACCTTGACATTCACCTGAGGACAATTCTTTCTCTGCCCATTTCTCCCACAAATTACACAGACTAGGAAAAGCCCAGAAAATTTATAGTTTCCCACTCCTGCTTCTGCACCATTTCTTCCCATCTCATACAAAAGTCTCACTACTAGAATTTATGGCATCCAGCTATTTTAATTTTTCCATTCTTTGTGGCCCTGATGTAATCCTTGTCCCAGATTTCCAGTCTTTGGTACCAGGCTCCATTTCCCTTCTACCTCATGTCCCATCATCATCCTGGATGACTTCAATGTTCCTGAGGAAAATTTGCCACAACTGCTTACAGCTTTTGCCTCAACTATTGCTTCCACAGTTACATATCAGGCTGTTTCATAACACAGGAGTCTGTGATCTTAAACTCCCATATTCCTTTCTCAGAACTTCTGTCTTTGCTTCATTTCTTCTACTTGCTCAAGATCATGAATGCCTGCCCCAGCCTGCCTCTATCTGATGGCCATTACCCCCACCAGACTTCATCCTTCATCCTTAGCCTTTCCAGACCCCCAAGTACATCATTCCATCATCTCAGTTATTCTCATAAATTCCTTGGCCACTCATCCTTCAGCTATACCTGCACGGCAAAACTCCAAACCAGGAGCAGGACTCTTACCACCCAACTTCTCTACTCTTTTACTGTGTCTATTGAGTTCAACTAGAGAAAATCATAAAACCATGATGAAAGCCATTGTAAATTTATGGTTTATCACCTCAGGGTGGCCTCATTCTCAAAACTGACACAGTATTCTAGATGGACTGCTCCTTTCAAAATCTAATGGCTTCTTCACAAGTTTATACAGGCTTCCCTGATGGCTCAGTTGGTAAAAGAATCCACCTGTAATGCAGGAGACCCTGGTTCGATTCCTGGGTTGGGAAGATCTGCTGGAGAAAGGATAGGCCACCCACTCCAGTATTCTTGGGCTTCCCTTGTGGCTCAGCTGATAAAGAATCCACCTGCAATGTGGGAGACCTGGGTTCGATCCCTGGGTTGGGAAGATCCCCTGGAGAACGGAAAGGCTACCCACTCCGGTATTCTGGCCTGTAGAATTCCATGGACTCTATAGTGGGGTCACAGAGTCAGACACGACTGAGCAACTTTCACAAGTTTATGCTTAAGATATGCTTAAGATATGTTTCCTCTACCTCACACAATGCTTGTCTCCTTATTCATGTGTGTACCTAAACCTCTGAGAGGAAGCAGTCCACCCTCGTGCTCCATTAAACTTCTCTTGCTAAAGTTACCAGTGGTATCACACCAAAGCCAAGTCAATTCTTGACTTACCTCATATTCGATACTGTAATCATGACTCTGTGGAACCTCTTGATTCATCTTATCTCTTGGACTTCCATTCCCTTTGATTCATTTGAAAGCTTCCTCTTCCCTTGAGTGTTATTCATCAGAATTCTGTCCTCTTTTCACTCCACATACTTTCCCTACATTACTGTATGCATGTCCATAGCTTTTTCTATCACCCAGTAGTGGTGACACCCCACCCTCACTTTTCCTGTTTTCTCTTACATGGACTTTCAAAATGGTTGGCTAACTGATCTTCCTGCTTTAAGTCTCACATCCCCCCATTCTCCAAGCCTAGCCTATGTACAGCTGCTAAAGTTATCTAAGATAGTGGTTCTCATCAAAATCCCCTGGAGGGTGTATTCAGACTGTTGTATTCATCCAGAGTTTCTGACTCAGTTCAGGGGTAGGACTTGATAATTTCCATTTCTAACAAGTTCCCAGGTAGGTGATCCTTACGCTGCTGGTCCAGAAATTACACTTCCAGAACCCTTGGCCTGAGAACTCTTTGGGTCATCCTAAGCCCTCAGCTTAAAATATCTCATTAGATGTCCTTCTGTCCACTTAAGAATTATCTTAAGTGCTTGTGAAAAGTGTTTATTACTGGGATTCACCCTCAAGATCCTTAGTAGATCTGATGCAGCCCAAGAATCGCTCCTTTGACAATCTGTGACCTACAAGATAATAAAAATCTGAACCACTTAATGTGGAATTCAAGTTTCTCTGCAATCTATTCCTTGCCTAGCTCTTTAGCACTACTGAGCTCTTCCTTAAAAATCTATGTGAGTTTTTGTATATACTGTTCACACTGCATAAGCCCTCCCTCCCTCATCTCTATAGTAAACTAGAGCTCCTTCAAAAGGCATCACGTGTGTGACTGATGCACTGTAGCATCCCCTGACACTACAGCTCCCCAGCAAAGTGGATCACTTTTCTGCACTCTCTTGCATGTACTTTCTTGACTAAGCACCTTTGTGTTATAATTGACTGACTTCTCTGCCTTCTAGTTAATGCACTCTGAACATCAGCATCTCTGGTACTCAACAATATTTAGCATATAGTAATTGCTCAATAAATAGAAATGAGAGGGATTGTGTAGAGGTAATTGATAGGGAGGGAACGGAAAGCAGCTTAGGAAACATGGAATCACAGTAAACATATTGCTAATGCATGTTACCATCATGCTAATGCATGTTACCCACCCTCCTTCACTCAGACACATTTACTCACCTTAAGCCATCCAGACAACTGGTCAAGAATCTTCCCTTTTGCAGTATCCCAAGTCCACCTAACCTATACCGTTTTTTTCACACACCATTTCCCGATATTTAAGAATTTTTAAAAAGCTATTTAATGAGCATGCATCTCCCCCATCACTAAATAAAGATGGTGTCCTTTCACATGATCCCTAAGAAACAGGATACACAAGTAACTAGTAATTCTCTCCTCTGAATGTGACACCTACGAATGTCAGCTGAAATAGGTAGACAAAACTGAAAGGTTTTACCTCTGATGCTGTCGTATCTGGAAGGAGAAGGGGGGTACCGTGCAATCTGTTAGTCAAAATTTATTTTTATTTATTATATTCGCTCATTTGTTTGGCCAGGCTGGCATCTGGTCCTTCTGTGCTACTTCTTTAGAACACAGCCAAGTCAAACCGGAAGGAGGAATCATGTCAGCTTTCAAGACCAGTCTATTAATCTCTATAATCAGTTATCTGGGCTACTTCACAGTGACAGAACCAATTTGGGATCATTGTGATGAAACATCTTTGTGCCTCGGCCACCCACTTTACTCCTAGCTGTCAAGTAATCTCATCAAAATGTTAGTCAAAAGAAGCATATCTTGGGACTCCCCCAGTGGTCCAGTGGTTAAGACTCCATTTTCCAATGCAGGGGGCATGAGTTCAATCCCTGGTTGGGAATTAAGATCCCACATGTCATGCAGTGTGGCCAGAAATAATAATAAAATTTTAAAAATTAAAAAAAGCGTATCATCAAGAGTCTAAGGAAAGTACACTGAAATGGCAGCTTTGCCACCTTCCCCCACTCCAAGAACCACCATACGTAGGCTGAACCACTTTACAAAAAACCACCAACACACTGGTGGTTATTTTTCCAGTGTACCAAAATTGCTCAGGCTTCCCGGGTGGCACTAGTGGTAAAGAATCCACTTGCCAATGCAGGAGACTTAAGAGACGTCGGTTCAACCCTGGGTCGGGAAGATCCCCTGAAGGAGAGCATGGCAACCCACCCCAGTATTCTTGCCTGGAGAATCCCATGGACAGAGGAGTCTGGTGGGCTATAGGCTATGGGGTCACAGAGAGTTGGACACGGCTGAAGCGACTTAGCACACAGCACACAAAACTGCTCCTACCTGAGGGGCTGTCTCCTCGAGGATGCCTTCCATTGGTGCCATTGCTAGCAGTATTTCCTTATCCTGACTTATTTTCTCTTTACCACCCTTACCACTACTAGCAAGAGACATTAGATATGTTTGTTTACAGCATATTTCACACCTCCCATTTTGCATACTGTAAGCTCTATGAGGTAGGGCCTTTACTTTTCTTATTTGCTGCTATATCCCCAGTGCCTAAATAGTGCCTGGTGGTCAACACATATTTGAATGACTGAATTGACTCAGAACGAATTCCAAATAATGTAACTTTAAAAAAAAAAGTATATCCATCAAAATTTAAGGAAACAATGGTCACACGCAGCAGTCACTTTGGGTAGCTATATATACACCTATTCCTCACAGTGCTGTCTTTGCTGAAACCTGTTGGGAACTTTCAGAGCCAGTATAGGAATTGTATGATTATTTGTTTTTATTTCATAAGCCATATTGTATTTCAGCTGTCTTTGCTGAAACCTGCTGGGAACTGTTTTCAGAGACAGTATAGGAATTATATGATTATGTTTGTTTTTACTTCATAAGCCATACTGTTTCACCAAAAGCTTCACAGTGTAAAAAGGTCAAAAGGAACACAGAAAACACATGAAAATGTATTTCAGGCTCTCAAGACAATGCTCAGAAATTTAGTTGACTAATAACATCAACTGACTAGGTATATCCCCTTTCAAGAAAATGGACTAAAAGGGGTTAATACTCACAGACATAAAGGTTCTGGAGTATGAAATTAAGCACACACACAGATCAAACTACTTGAGGACAAAGAGGTAACTTCTCCTATTTTCCTTCCACTCATAACTCCAAATATGCCATGGTAGGAGGGTTGCTGCTAGACTGCATCCATTCCTCCAGTTACGTGGGTGTGTTCAACCTGCCAGACCCCAGGCCAGGGGATCTGTGCTCATCTTCTCCCACTGATCCAGTCACACCCAACTTCTTCATAAGTTTGGGCACTCTATCCTGTCCTTAAAAGCATTATTTCAAAACAGCTAACATGAAAAGGAAAATCTTTTCAAGCAAAAGTGGAAGAACAGGGAAAATGAGTGTAATTTCCTGTTTCAGGATAAGAGCTTTCACAAAAGTATATTTAAATGTCACAGGGCAGGCAGAACACTGAGTTCCTACCTCAGAAATGCTTCTTCCCAGCAGGCAACAAAGAAAACCCCACCAGGACTTAAACCCACTCTTGCCCCGCGCACTCCAATACTATCTGCCAGTCAAAAAAAAACACCAAACAAAAGATGATGAGTGCTGTTAGGCAACTCCACTGATCTCTCTGTAACAATAAGGCCAACCAAAGACTAAAGATGAGGAGGACTGAAAGGAAAGCATACACACAAAAGGTACCATGTCAAGTGATATATGAGATGTTTTCAGAAATGAATGAGTTATTCCAGGGCCATACAAACAAAGCAATCTCTTTACTAGAGAGGTGCACCTCTCCTCTGTATATTATTCAAATATACTAACACATGAAAGATCACATCACCTTGTTTATGGATACATTTAATATCCCTTGCCCTTCCCACCTTTCAAAACATAATAGTATACAAAATATAAAATATCTTAAATATTTATAAAAATCGCAAGAAAAAAATAGAACGTATGAAAATATTTTTATCTGAGTTCTCCCTCATTGTTGAGAGGCAGCTTAGTTTGCCTTGAGTTCATAACTGTTGAGCGGATAGGAGTATGCCCTGCCTAATACTATTCTGTCCCGGAGGAGCTTAAATAAAACATAGTAGTTGCAGAAGAGGATGAGAGCCATGGAAAGTGTGTGGTTCCACTTCTCTGACCGCAGCAAGGAATAGAGCTGGTAGAAGACAACACTGCCCTCAATAAGGATAAGCAGATTTAACAGCCTTAATGGACGATGAAACAGGAACTGTAAGGAATTTAAAAAGCAAAATGTTATTTCATAGAAAAGACGGAATTTATTCTCACTTTTTTCCAAAAATCATTTTACAGTTATAGGCTCCTATGTACACTAACAAGTAGATCTGCTTATTGAATGTCAATCAGGCTATTTCTTGCTGTAGAGATCCAAACCCATTCTTTTTTGCTCAAAGTATAATGAAATACATTTTATTTCAATACCCCTGAGACATAGAAACAGATTTATCCAAAAGAACTCTTTCTCAAAAAAAAAAAAAAGTTTTTCCTAGATTATGTCTTATCTCAAATATTTTATTTAAGATAACCACTTAAAATGTAACTGCTTAAAAATGTAAAAATCGTGGTTTGTGGGCTGATCTAAGACATAAACACCTACACTAAACAAGTCTGGAGGGAGGAGTGGTAATATAAGTTGAAATATCAATACAGTAATTTCTTAATTTTTTTCTTAAACTGTTACCCACCAAGCTGTTTTCTTTTGCCCAGTTTTTCTGGATATTGAGAAGTAGGATATACAAAGGCAGAACAGTGAAGAAGGAAGGAAAAATTAGTTAGAATTAAAGAGACTGGCTAAACACAGGGCTCCAAATTCATCACTCTAAGAGGCTGAATCCTAGTTGACTAATAAAAATGGATTATGAATAGAAGACAGTGGTCACAGACTGCAAACTGTGCTAATGGTAGTATATCAGATCTAAAAGAATAAGTTAGAGCTCGGGGCTCAAATCTGAGAATAAAGCCAAATAAATCATCACAACAGCTCTGAAAGGTTTAACTGGGTTCTCAGGATTCTTCTGCAGGAGAAAGAACATGTTTACCCTGGATTTTATTACATGATCCCCAGTAATACCATGTATAATACTGGCTCAGAATTAACATTCTAAAAAAAAAAAACCAGGCAATTTCAGATTCTGTGGCAATTATACCAAATATAATTAAATGTGTAGGTAGGCTATAAACTGAGCAGAAATGTGAGGACAGCCACAGTTACAGGTAGAAGGCCCATTCTAAACTTCGGTGTGCCTTAAGAATTATTTCCAAATATGTAAATGATGCAAATTCCTAGGATTCTTCAGAGATCTGACTCTAAGGGACCCAACCACCACTCTGAGAAGCACTGATTTACCTGTTTGGTCACACAAAATCAGTAATAAGTTCCTTAATCTTTCTTCTATGGTTTCCACCTGATTCTTCAGCTGTCCAACACTAGCAAGGAAAATATTTATCTTTCAAGCAGAAAACTTTAATAAACTATCTGGTTACTGTCAGCTTCCAGGGGACCACAATGGCCAACAGATGCCGTTAACAGCCTGTGGAATTCAGCTGGCTGAATGAAATATTCTGTGTAGAAACCAGATGTTTGTGCAGTTATAACCAAAGTCCACTCCTCCATCTTAAGGCCAATCCCACAGGAGTCAAAGAAATTGTTGTAGTTCCCTCATTCAAAGGCCCTCCATCTCAGCCCACCCACCCCTATTTATAAGCATCCTGCCCTGATGCAAGCAAGTTTCCAGTATTCAATGAAAAAGTCCTTAGTAGTGAACACTCGCAGAACCAGAACGTCCAAGTACCCTCATAAGGAACTGGGAGGGATGAAGGGAGGGATGGGAGCGAGAATGGGATTCAAGTATCAAATGAATGAATGAATGAATAAAATCTCCCAATTCTTTTTCAGAATATGATCTCCATTCAAAGGCAATGCACTGCACTTTGTGCATTTTTACTGAAAACAGTTCCCTGCATGTACCTTCTATTCCCCACTCCCATTAATCAGTTTGTCTTTCTTTAATAAGTAAATATTTCTCCCTCCTAGAGCCAGAATTTCTGGGAAACTGAAAGATCAAACTGAACATAACCCAAGACATAAATCAAATGGGACAAAACTAGGTTTAGCGGGCATCTATGGCTTTTTTCCTTTCAAACTTTTAAGCCTTTTTTCCTTTTAATTTGAAAAAAGGTAAAAGACCAGAGATCATGCCATCTGCCTGTGTTTCAAAGAGGAAGCCTAAGTATTTTAAGGAGATGATATACATGAGAAATATCAAAAAATAAAATCATCACATTATTACTATATTAAATATTGCTTAGTGATACACAGATATAATCGGGATACTGCTAAACCAAGCTATTACAAAATTAAAGACTGTAAGATGAAAATGGAAGTCTTAAATAATTGTGTACTTCTTTCAAGTAATATTAAACTCAACAAATTCCACTGTAACTAGAGAAACCAGTCAAGTTATTAAAATTGACATACTGGCATTTCACCTTCAATCTGCCTTTCAGAAGTATTCCCGAAGGACAGAGGCCATTATAGTAGTAAAATAATTACCCTGTATTAATGTCCTGTGCTAAATGTTATACTCTGTGCTAAATGTTTACACACAGAGTGGCCTCCTAACACTCCTAAGCTTATGTTTGAAAAGAAATAAGCGGTACTTGCATAAAAGCGGGCATGGGATACATCTGAAGGCACCGCCACGTTGTAAGGCCCCACAGCTCTATACAAGCATCTGCTGTGTCGCACCAACACCCCTTGAGGCCATATTGTATTTTCTGACCAACTAAGGGAGAAAGAAATGCAATGTTAGCATATTGGCAATTACAGATAAGATTAGTGTCTGGCAAAACCAGTTATGTTTCTATGGAAAGGATTAAGTATTCAAGTCTTCATCTGCCTGAATTCTGAAAAGATAGTAATTCCATGGTCAGACTGGAAGGAATTAGAAAGGATTTATTATAACTTCATTGCTATATAATAGAGAGAAAAGTTAACTGCAAAGTTAACTCAGTGTCAAAGGACTTAAGAGGCTTAGGAGAACAAGCAGAAACAAACGTGTAAGTAAGGCATCTATGAGCCAGAAAATCGAGTATAAGCAGGTGGACTGTCACCTCAATCCCAAGTGAGCAGAGTCCACTGGTGGAAATGCTAGAGGAAACAAAGAAAAGTGGATGGTAACAAGACGAGTGGAGAAATTAACACATTATCAAACTAGCATGACATTTACCGCAGAATTACATCCCACAAGCTACAGAAAATCTATTCATTTATCACACTTTTCAAGTGCTTCATATTGTGAGAAGCTATACAGAAGAATACAGAGACACACGAGGTACCAACACACAGACTTTTCTTTTTACTGCTTTCCTGCTTTATTTTTATAGAGGTTTCTCTAGGAAAAAGAAGTTACGGAAGAAGCTTCACTCTTTCCAGCACCAACATAATGGAGTTGGGGTGGGGATGGGGGATCTTCAGGTTAAACTTTTGAAAAAAAAATCTAAGTTAATTCATTTCTTCCTGATTTTGGAAAGGTTAGTTTCCTAGGGTAAGAACTGGGACAGCATTTTAAATATGTTAAAGAAAAAAAAAAGTCTAGCACCCTGAAGCTTTCCCAGTTCAGAAAATGTTCCATCAGCCTTGCTCACACTTACCAGCATTAAAGTGAAGACACACCTCATGGCCATGTGCCATCAGGAGCCTGAAGATGTACAGTACTAGCACTGTGCATTGGATTTTCAATTTTTATTGAAATCTGTCCTTTGCCCACAGTCAGGTTTCTTTTCAGCCTGGCCCAATCTCTTTCAGTTCCTGGGCTTGAAGGCCTGTGCTAATCTGTATCAGACATCAAGGCAAATAATTGAAGGGAGCACTCTGAGGGGAAGAGGGGAAGGGAATGTCACCTTTAATTAGGACACCTTTAATTTCCTAATTTAATTAGGAAAGAATTTCTAGGTGATGAAATTTGTGAAATGTTCAAATTATAAAAGGGAGGAAGATGAAGATGGTCCAGGTCTGAGAGAAAGGCATGATGAAGGGCTCAGAAGCAAGACAATAAAAGGATTCTAAAGTCAAGTCATTTTGGACCATAAGGACCATGCAGAAAAATGACTGACAGGGGGACACAATGAAAGGAATACTCAAAAAGAACTCAATTAGGGACAGTTTTCATTTGAATATAGGAAAAGCAGAGCAACATTCATTAGTGAGTTTAGGAAAAGAAATGCACAAAGATGCAGGCTAATACAGCAACAAAACAAAGAAACAAACAAAAATCAGTAAACAAAAAATAAAGATGCTGGCTAGGAAAATTACTAGAGCAAATCTACATTTATTAGAAAGAAAAGATGAGAGAAGCAAAGGCCAGCTGCCTAAGACAATTAGCTAGCAGCTATTTAACTGTGGCAATGAAAACAAGAAGATGAATCTCATAGTCTTCTAAAGAAAATTAAAAATATATCATGAGTCTTTGAATTTGGGCAAATGGTTAGGACTGAAAGAAAACTCCAAGATGATAGTTTGGGAAACAAATTACACACTCTAGAGTGACTGGGCAGCTGAAAGGCAGAAGGCATTTGAGGAGGGACTGGGGATGGTGGTGGAAATGAGTTAATGTTCCCTGCTTTCAGTTTAGAGTGATGACAAGCACCCATGTGGGCAAAAACTAAAAATTAAATGTTCAAAGCCAAGAACAAGAATGACATACAAAGCAAATAAACATGGTCAGCAGCATGTAAAAAGGTGTTAAATGGTTTGACCCTCTAACCTACTTACATGTGCTGGGGAGCATTGCTGTAGGAGCCATGTTCAAGCTTCTGCCACTTGCCCAGGTGAGCAGCTGATTTATGCAGCAAGTCACAGTACTTGGATGGCAGCAGCTGTGTGGTGAGCATGACAAAAGCATTGATCCACACCATAATGAGGTGCTCACATGACCAGCGCATGTCATAGTACTGGGTACTCTGGAAGAGATGAGAAGAGAGAGAAATGATCCATGTACTGGTGAGCAGGAAGGCAGGGATGGGTGCGTGTACATACGCCCTGCGGACAATGCCACTCTGAGTCACACATGCATTTGTTGTCCTGCTGTCCGTGCAGAAAGTTCAAGAGCAGAGTCCTCCAAAATCCTTCAACCTGACTTTCTGGTTGCATGAGTTAGGGTTGGGAGGGAGAGGCAATTATACTTTAAGTCCTTCCTTTCTAGAAGAAGTGAATGCTCTCTGTGAATGACCACTCCAGCTGCAGACGTGCTTCTCAATGGGTGAAGGAAGGGCACTAAAATGACCCAAAAGATTCTGGGCCCAAGTGACATCCAGACCATTTTTCTCTTCTACCAAAATAAAGTTTAAATAAAGGTTAGATTAAATTCAAGGAAACTCCTGATGACCATGTTAAGATCAACCATGGTAGGCTGTATTTTACTGAAACTTCAGTCCTCTTACGCTACCATATACTGATTCTAAGTACAAGTTTATTCTCTCCAGAAACTGGGGATGGGGGAAATCTAAAAAAAAAAAAGAAAGAAAGAAAGAAAACAAGAGAGGACCACCACGGGTGCATCACAGATATGGAAATATCTATCCACCAACCAGGTATTAGTGCACTCCAGATGCAGCCGAACTCCACCATCCAGGCTGCCAAAGGGGAGACAGAGAAAAGGGGGATTAAATAAGAAATACCCAGTTTACGTCATCCACACACAAATCCAGGAAGCACAGAAAAGCACGTAACCACTTACCTTCACAAAACACAGGGGAAGAAATGCAACATAGTAGGCACTGAAGAGAGAGTTGAAGAGAACTTCCTTGATTCTGTGGTTGAAATCTGCTTTCAGACATTCTACTTCATTGCGAATGAGGTCAGGAGACAGTGGGCAGCTGTGGGTGGGGATGGGCGTGGCATTATTAAACTGTTCTTTTAGAGACTCCAGCAATAAGGAGAGGAAGTCCTTGGATTTCGCCAAGCCACCCACAGTTGAGGCACTTTCCTCTACCGCCTGGTGCTGAACCACATAGGGAAAGTCTGTGAGAAGGAGATGAGCTCTACTATCTTGGTGGAAACAGCAGAGAGGAACATAAACACCAAACCTGTAGAAAAACATGAGTATGAAAATGAGACCACAGATGCCACCTAATATCAGATCTCATAACTGTGTTAGTAAAATAGTCATGACTCTTCAGAATGAACCTAATATAATGGGGACTTGGCTGATGGTAAATTCATTATCTGGGAAGCTCTTTAATTTCTTCCCACAAAGGCAATATATATTCACTGTAGGATAAGAAACTACAAAAAAATCGTGACAATTACCTAGAAATCACCATTTCTATAATTTTTACAATTGGGTGCATAGGCTTTATATTTTTTCTATGTTTAGCTTCACACAGTATAAACTTTTGTATACTACTGTTTTAACTTTGGGTGTGTGATTATGTAGCTTGTATGTACTGAGTATTTTCTCATGTCATTAAATGTTTTTGTTAACAATTCTAAAAGGTACTACAGTATTCTCATATAGCTACACCATACTTTACCTACTTCTCTCTTGTTAGTAACATACTATTTCTTATTTTCCACTATCGTAATTACCAATGGAGTAAATAATTTCCCACACACATCTTTGTGTACATCTGGTATTTTTTGAAGGGTTGCCTTTTACTTCCAGTTTTCTCTTCTTAGTGACACGGCTCCCCTGCCTCCCCACAACATCACCCATATCACCATCCTAGTTCCCCTTGGTTATTTTTCTCCACTGAACTGGTAAGATCACGTATTTTACATGTTTATTAGGTTTTTTATTTGGGGTTTTTTTCCGTTGGTCTGACCTCCCCTTACTACAATGTAAAAAGCTCCAGGAACCAGAGATTTTAATCTGTTTATTAGTTCACTGCTATACAAATCTTTGATACTTATAATAGAGGCTGAAACATAGTAGGCACTAAATAAATACCTGATAAGATTAATAAAAACAATTCAGAAGTACAATAGATAAATTTTTACAGGTAAAATTACTTGGCTAGAGGACTAAAAATTTGTGAGACTTTTCATAACTTCTTATAGTTACTCCAAACTTTGGTTCCTTAAAAACATGTTAAACACTTCCCTAAGTCTTAAGAAACTTCCACATTGTAACCTAGTCTGTATTATAAAGTGGTCATTTCAGTGATATAAATTTAGATATTAAAAACAGCAAATAAAAAGACATTTTATTTAGTAAATTTTTTTTTTTTTAAAAAAATTAACAAATGTCACTTGTTCATAGTTCCCTGTAGAGGGAGAGAGGATGAGTTTATTATTAATTAAGAGGACGATGAGCAGCGGCTCTGGGATCCAAAGTGAATGTGCCCTGGAATAGCAGAATGGGAGGGGAGTAAATGCAAAAGTATCAGGCAGAACTCACACATGTGCAAAATTGCAAAAGCTAGAGAAGGCTGCAAGTTCAATACAGCTGAAACCACACATGCAGGAGTGGGGGTGAGAGCTGGGGTGTGTAGTAGATTGCAACGATGGCCCCATTTCTTTACCCTTCCCAGTAGTTTCACCCACTGTCACGTAACTGCACAGCCCTCCTTCCACGTGTGCAGTGACCCTGCCTAATCTCCGTGCTGGGTTCAACAATGTGATCTGTTTTGGCCAATGGGATGTCAGCAGACACGCTAGGATGGGAAGGTTTAGATGGGCTTGTACATTCAGGCCTGTTCTTTTGCCACTCTGTCAGTTTCATGTGACCATGTCCAGAGAAGGTTGCCAGAGCATGAGAGACTCATGGAACAGAGCTTACTTGTCCTAGCTGCCTAAATAGACAGTCATCAATCTCAAACATGTGACTGAACCCAGCTAAGATAAGACTGGGAGAGCCTCTTAACGTCTAGTTGATCCCAACATGTGCACAATAACTACAGAGAGTGGTATGTACGCTACCACAGCTCTGCGGATGTTTGTTAGAGCATCATATGTCAATAGATAACTCATACAGGGTAGCATCAAAGGCTTAGAGCGTGGAGAGTTTTGTGAAGTACAAAAATGATTCATTCAAGAATTTTAAAGAGGGTTACTAAATATATTTAGACATAAAATTTGTTTGAATTACATGCTTATTTCATTGTTTTACAAGGGTATGGATAGCCTCCCAAAATAAGCTTCTTTACATATCTAAAAAGAAATGAAAAGGTTTGCTAGTCATTCTGATGATGGTAACTCTCTTCAGTCTAGCCAAAATATTCGTTGATATATCCATAATTAGCCTTTCAAGTTAGATATGGTTAATCTTCTAAATGATTCAATCAGATATTGCTGGTAAACAGAATAAATAATTTGTTTTCAACTCAGACAGGTGAAATGCTAATCTAGAAATACAGAAACAACTGATGTAAAATATACACCTCATAAAGAATCTGAATCATGAAAAATGAAGTTTATAACAAAGAAAATTCATTCTGTATGAACCAGGTTGATGAGTGCTTTAAATAATTGTTTAAGTATTATAATTAGAATCTAACAGAGTGCAACCAATAGAAAGACTCTTCCTGCCACAAAGTCAGACTTGGCCGAACAGTCTCTGAGTATATCTTTATTTTATACACTCACAACGCATATAAATTCATGCTTATGTTATAGCATCATAAATGGTATAAAGCAATGATTCTCAAATTTGACCTAGCATCAGAATCATCTGGAGGACTTGTGTTAAAAGACAAATTGCTGGGCCATACTTTCTAAAGTTTCTGTTTCAGTTTGGGGTTGATTCCGAGAATTTCTTTTTCTAACAAATTTCTAGGAGATAGTGATGCTCTTGTTCTGGGAGCCACATTTTGAGAACTACTGAATTTAGAGTAATGGTTAAGACAATGGCTCTGGAATCAAAAAGACCTGGGTCTTTCTAATTAATTGTCTAACCACTGGAAAAAATTTCAACTGCTTAATCTGTCTTTACCTATGTCAAAAATTGCTAATTGTCTGCCAATAGCTACTGTTCTCCTGTTCTTTCATAGCAACATAAATTTTAGTCGAGATACAGCTCCCCTGCTAAAGATTCAGTTTTCCAGACTCCCTTACAATGTATTCTATTAGGGAAAGTGGAGCAAAAAGATAACAGAAGCTTGGGTCCTGACACCATGGAGCTACTACAACTATCCACCATAACTTAAAATACACACTGTACAGGAGAGAGGAATAAATTTCTAACTTTTTAAAGCCTCTAGTATATTGGATCTGTTACAGCAGATTAAATATACTACTTCCTGGGTGATTGTAATGATTTCATGAGGTGATGTTTGTAAGCACCACCTAGCCCAACACTTAACACATAATAAGAGTTGAATAAATGATAGCTATCTGTTAACATCTAATGAAGAAGGTTTTAGCCAAATACAGGTATACAAATTAAAAAACTATGCAAGATATTTAGTTTAATAAGCTAATATCTACAATAATACACCACAATTCAACCATCAGAATGGCTAAAATTTTTTAAATGGAAAACATCAAATGCTGACAAAACTGTGTAGCTGTCAGACTCTTACGGTATTGGTGAAAGGATAAAATGATACCACTTCTTTGGGAAAAAGTCTGATAGGCTCTTATTAAACTAAACATACTCCTACCTTGTGGCCTAGCAATGCCACTCCTACATATAATTCTCCCAAGAGAATGTAAAGGTAGCTTTACAATAAAAGACGTGTATAAGAATGTGTATAATAGTTTGTTTTTTTTTAAAAGAGTAGTCAAAAAATAGAAACAACCCTGATGTCAAACAGAAGGAAAATAAATTATGGTATATTCATGCAATGAACTATTACTGATAATATGTAAACACAGACAAATCTCAAAAACAACATGCTGAGTCAAAGATGGTTTGAAAGAGTACATACTGAACAATTCCATTTATATGACATTCTACAACTGGCAACCTAATCTATGGTGGGGGAAAAAAATCATCAAAACAGTGGTTGCCTCTGGGATGCAGAGGGTGGGGTTTGACTGGAAAGGGACATGAAGGAATCTCTGGAGTAATGGTGACATTCCATACTGGGATGAGGTTTTGATTTACACAGGTATATGCATTTATCAAAACTCAGTAAATGTATACAAGATTTGCGAATTTTACTGTATACGAATTTTATATGGCAAATAAAGCTCATGAAAATCTTCTCCATTGGTACCACTCAGGAACAATCTTAGTTTATATCTATTGCCCCAACTGTATTCCAGTTTAGAAAATAAATTATATGGTCACCCTACCCACTGATTTTTTTGAATTGCCTAAACTTCAGATTTGCATTGAAGAATTTCATTTCCCTCCCTTTTATACCATCATCTGGCATGACCCAAATAATTTCTTAAGACTTACTAATAAAATAGTAAAACTGGAGTACTCACGGGTAGCCAAGGAAAAGGAGATTGAGGACTGAATGGCTTCGGAAGAGATTGACGAGGGTCCAACAAAGTACCCATCCACACAAAGTAAGTAGCACCAAGCGAGCTGATATCAGAACCATGTAGTGAATCATTGATGATGCACCCGCCTTAGTGGCCTATAAGTTTGGAAGCACCAAAAATAAAAGTTTATAAATGACCTTACTCAAAAGCAATGTGACTTCAGTAAGGACTTAGTAAATTTAGAGGAAGATAAACTGGGGGGGGGGGAGGAAGGAAGGAAAGGAGAAAAGAACAGAAGAAAAACTGTCCATCCTGCCTTATTTTCCTCTTTCTTGAAGATTCAGATCACTCCAGGTAGTTAGCTGTTTCCGTCTTGCATTCCCATAGTGCCTCACACAGACCTCCACACACGTTCTTATGAAATTGTCTAATTTATTTACATTGGGGCTTCTTGAAGTATGTTCCATTAACCATACTCATCAGAATCACTGGGGCTGCTCACTGCACATGCAAATTCCTACTTGCTTTCATTATCAGGTATAGTGAACAAACTCACAAGTTAAGGAATCTGTATTTTAACAACCTATCAAGTGATTTTGATATACATAAAAATTGTGAGCCACTAGTCTGACTCCAGACTAGACTGCAATGGCCTCAACAGCAGCAACAGTATTTCTATTTTTCTTTGAATCTTCCCCCCAATATGCTTGCTGAATTAATGTTTAATAAATTATGGAAACTTCAAAAAATAATGAGATCTTCTTTGATAAATCCCTATATAAACAGAAGTTTTTGTTGCTGTTGTTGTTTTACTTTAGCAAACATGAAAATAACGCATGGTCCTTACTTCTAGTTCTTCACATCACAGCTGTTCAAATACTCTTCTTTAATCCTGAATCTTTAAAACTGATTAAATACAGTAAGAAACCACAGTTGTCTAAACATGAGGCTCTGCAATGTAATTTTCTTACAAACTGAACCAGAAAGGAGAGAATGAGTGAAATGCAGGGGAAAATGACAGATTCTTATAAGCTCTGAAAAAGCAATGTCAGAACTCAGAAAAACAATTCTCTGGAGTCAATAGCACATAGAAAAGGAGGAGTTTTTCAGGTACCTTCTATGTATCCATTTCTTAGTTCAACCACATGCTATCAATACACAGCATAAATAATATACACACAATATGTGCTGTTTGTGTAGTTACTTACAAAAGCATAGAAGCAGTTAATTAATACTACTGCCTGAGCCTCAAAATTGTGGAGTAGGCTCAAGTTGTTCTCAGTAATAGCATGGCAAATAGTTGCATATTATTCCCAATACATACTTCATGCCAGTGTACCTCATGTGTCAGTCAAGAGAAGGCATTTAAGTCACTGGAATTACTTCAGTGCCTCCACTCTCAAATGTTTATGGTTAGTTAAAAAAAAAAAAAGGCTGTTTCTGCCTAGTGTCACCATAGCAGCAGAACCTGAATGTGTTTATCATTTCTGCCATATTCCAGAGCCCAAGCTCTTAACCACAAAGCTAGTGGAGGTGATGGAATTCCAGCAGAGCAATTTCAAATCCTAAAATATGATGCTGTTAAAGTGCTGCACTCGCTTTTCCGGTAAGCGGCCTGAACTGACCCTTAAAAATGGTGCGCTATTCACTCGACCCAGAAAACCCCACAAAATCATGCAAATCAAGAGGTTCAAATCTTCGTGTTCACTTTAAGAACACTCGTGAGACTGCCCAGGCCATAAAGGGTATGCATATCCGAAAAGCCACCAAGTATCTGAAGGATGTCACTTTAAAGAAGCAATGTGTGCCATTCCGTCGTACAATGGTGGAGTTGGTAGGTGTGCACAGGCCAAACAGTGGGGCTGGACACAGGGTCGGTGGCCCAAAAAGAGTGCTGAATTTTTACTACACATGCTCAAAAATGCAGAGAGTAATGCTGAACTTAAGGGCTTAGATGTAGATTCTCTGGTCATTGAGCACATCCAAGTGAACAAAGCCCCCAAGATGAGGCGCAGGACTTACAGAGCTCACGGTCGGATCAACCCCTACATGAGCTCTCCCTGCCACATTGAGATGATCCTTACTGAAAAAGAACAGATTGTTCCTAAACCAGAAGAGGAGGTTGCACAGAAGAAAAAGATATCCCAGAAGAAACTGAAGAAACAAAAACTTATGGCCCGGGAATAAATGCTGCAGAAAATAAATGCAAATAAAAGTAAAAAAAAGAAAAAAAAAAAAAAAATAAAGTGCTGCACTCAATACGTCAACATATTTGGAAAACTTAGCAGAGGCCACAGGACTAGTCTTTTTATTCTAATCCGAAAGAAGGGCAATGCCAAAGAATGTTCAAAGTACTGTACAACTGTGTTCATTTCACATGCTAGCAAGGTAATGCTCAAAATCCTTCAAGCTAGGCTTCAACAGTACATGAACTGAGAACTTCCAGATGTACAAGCTGGTTTTAGAAAAGGCAGAGGAACCAGGGATCAAATTACCAACATCCACTGGATCATAGAAAAAGCAAGGGAATCCCAGAAAAACATCTACTTTTGCTTCATTAATTACTCTAAAGACTTTAACTGTGTGGATCATAACAAACTGTGGAAAATTCTTTAGAGGTGGGAATACCAGACCATCTTATCTGTCTCCTGAGAAACCTGTATGCAGGTCAAGAAGCAACAGTTAGAACCAGACATGGAACAACAGACTGGTTCAAAATTGAGAAAGGAGCTTGTCAAGGCTGTATATTGCCACCCTGCTTATTTAACTTCTATGCAGAGTACATCATGCGAAATTCCAGGCTGGATGAAGCACAAGTTGGAATCAAGACTGCCGGGAGAAAGATCAACAACCTCAGATAAGCAAATAACATCACTCTAATGGCAGAAAGTGAAGAGGAACTAAAGAACCTCCTGATGAGGGTGAAAGAGCAGAGTAAAGAGGCTGGCTTAAAACTCAACACAAAAAACCAAGATCATGGCATCTGGTCCCACTACTTCAGGGCAAATAGATGGGGAAAAAGAGGAAGCATCGACAGAGTTAATTTTGGGGGGCTCCAAAATCACTGTGGAAGGTGACTTCACCCATGATATTTTTTTTCCTTGGAAGGCAAGCTATGACCAATCTAGATAACATATTAAAAAGCAGGGATACCACTTTGCTAATAAAGGTCCACATAGTCAAAGCTATGGTTCTTCCGGTGGTCAATGCGTGGATGTTGAGAGTTGGACCATAAAAAAGGCTGAGCGCCAAAGAATTGATGCTTTCGAACTGTGGTGCTGGAGAAGACTCTTGAGAGTCCCGTGGACTGCAAGGAGAACAAACCAGTCAATCCTAAAGGAAATCAACCCTGAATATTCATTGGAAGGACTGATGCAGAAACTAAACCTCCAACACTTTGGCCAACTTATTGCAAAGAGCCTACTCACTGGAAAAGACTCTGATGCTAGGAAAGACTGAGGGCAAGAGGAGAAGGGGGCAACGGAGGACGAGACGGTTGGGTGGCATCACTGACACAATGGACATGTGTTTGAGGAAGCTCCAGGGACAGTGAAGGACAGGGAAGCCTGTAGTGCTTCAATCCATGAGGTCGCAGAGTTGGACACTACTTAGCGACTAAACAACAATAAACTCTCTAAAGTCATGCAAAACTGTTAAAACTATTCTTAAGTAAAAGAAACAATAGAGTTTTTCGAGTTATAGCTGTTGTAGCTCCAAAGTAGAAACCTCTGTTTATGAAGGACTTACACACTAACTAGAAGGGTTTACATACTAACTTGACATACACAAGCACCATCTCTAAGTAACTGAAAAGATGAAACAAAATCAATCTTTGCTGCTTTTAACAGATGTAAACATAAAATCCCACTGAGTTCCTCTGAAGAAAGAAGAGACTTTCTCAAACATCCAAAAGCAAGAACTTAATTCCATGACCTAAATAAAGACCTGGGGATTAAAAAATTATAGACAGCCTTTCTCAACTCTTACTGCACTCTTATACTCTTACTATCAAAGTTTTAAAGTTAACTTCAAATAGCTTTCAGATTATGACTTAATTATCTGCAATTATTCTGTGCTCACAGAAATAAGGTTCCTGAAAATCAAGAGCCTGCAGACACAGACTTCCCATGTACGTTTTAGAAGAAAAGAGTTGACCCTAAGTTAGCTGTGATTATAGCAATGATTTATTCAAAATTTCACAGTTAAAAACAAATTAAAATTATTAGCCATTTTAGTTAACATTTTTTGTTTTTGTATTCATTTATAGGGCACAAGATAAATTTTTAAAAAACACAATTACCTTCTTCACTGGGGTTTACAAATATAAAAAAATTATTTTAACAATGGCCATTTCATAAAAAGATCATATTAATGTTAACATGGTCTTTTTAATTAATTAGGTTCTAATCTTCAAGATTAGTCCTATGCAAATGTGAATGCTATCTTTTAAAAATTCTAAGTTTTAATAAACTCAAATGTCTCTTGCTAGCAACTCCAAAATGATATATAAATAATTCCAAGTGAATGTTACTTGAATCACAGTTTTAGATGCAACTTTCCCTAGTAACAGTTACCTAAAATCCATCCTATTTTTACTATAACTATCAAAATTAGAAAGATTATACTGAAGGACTCAGAAGTTAGAATTAAGCTCCTACTGGGCAAATAAAATTTCTAACAGCTGAATTAGTATATCACACTTGAATTTTGAATATATTATGAGAAAACCTTTTTTAAAAAACTAGCACAGTTCATGTGAGAGTAAAGAAATTATTTATTACAGCATTTAAATTATATACTTTGACACTTCACATTTTCAACCTAAACACATCCTAGTGACTAGCTCTAGCTACAAGTGATAGAATACAGTCAATGAGCAGTTACCTCTGAGATGAGGGCCCATACAAGCCTCCTTGCAAGCATCACTGTGATGAATGCTGCCAGGTGGTAATCAATGAGATGAAAATTCTGTAAGAGAAACAAATAACTACATCAGAAAGAAATATGGATATCCAGCTGTAACTACTACATGAAGAAGCTTGCCCCCTCAAAAGGTCTTTTTATATCACCTTACATTTACAGACCACAGGAATTTGGGAGACCTTAAAGACCTTCTCCTTCTTTCATGGCAAATTGCTTTAACTTCTAAAACACTATTTTAAACTATCTGGAATATAATCTTCTCTGTTCTTGAAAGTTTACTGTATTAAAAGGAAATGACTGCAGTTTTGGGTTAACAAGCACCAACCTGCATAATTATGACAAGAATAACTTATCTAAAATGCCATACTTATAATGAGTGTCAAATTTAAATTCCCGGTCTCCAAGAGCTACTGTTGTTGGTTTCTCTTTAAGAAAACTTAAATTAATCTAACGGGGCATCTATTAACCTAAACTCCCTAACTTACTGATACATCAACACATTCAGTCTTTCCCCTTAACTTGATTTAGAAACATGTCTTATGTTGATCTCTTCTTCCTATAAAATGACAGCATTACCTAGATGCTGTGTACGTTCCTTCTAGTTCTAAGTCTATATATTTAACTGTAATAATAAAATAAAAAGTCATTAGTGACAAAAAAATAGGATATATTTTAATTTTGATGATCAAAAGGTCTCTAAGTTTCTGTTCTACTGTTCTCCTTCTAGAATTTCTCAATTCATTCAATAAATATGAGCTGGGCACCCAGTTTGCTTAGGAGGGGAGGGCAATAACAATAAACAAGCTAACAAGCAAAAGCATTTCAAACAGTTACGCTGCTGGTAAGAAAAAAAACAATAATGACTGGGAAGGGAAGTGTAGAACCAATTTAAACTGGTAATTAGGAAGGATATCTCTAAGAAGGCAGCATTTGGCTGAAGGCAGCATTTAGGCTGACAGGTGAATGACAAAAATGCACCAGCCAAGAGAAGATCAGGTGCTGAGCACTCCAGGCAAGGAAAAAGTAATCACATAGCTCTAAGGCAGGAAAATATATGCCTGGTATGTCTCAAAATCAGTAAGAAGGCTGAAATGAGGTAATGAGCAATAAAGACTGAGTTTACTTTTTTTTTCCTAAGGGGGAGTTACAGGAGTGTTTCAGGCAAAAGGTGCCATGATTCTATTTGTATTTTAAATTTCTCACACTGATTGCTGTGTGGAAAATATACTGTATTGGGGAAAGATCAGTTAAGAAGCTATTGCTTTAAATTCAGGTGAGAGAACATGATCACTCAAACAGGGTCAGCAGCAATTGGGAGTTGTCAGATCTGGGATACATTTTAAAGGTAAAGCAGTCAGAATGCCAAGAGAATGAATGGCTTACTGCTTCTCACACTATTTCCTTTTCTCTATCTCTAAGTGTTTAGAAAGAAAGAAAGTGAAGTCACTCAGTCGTGTCCGATTCTTTGCGACCCCATGGATTGTAGCCTACCAGGCTCCTCCATCCATGGGATTTTCCAGGCAAGAGTACTGGAGTGGGTTGCCATTTCCTTCTCCAGGGGATCTTCCCGACCCAAGGATCGAACCCAGGTCTCCCGCATTGTAGGCAGATGCTTTACCATCTGAGTCACCAGGGAAGTGTTTAGATCCTAACAATTATTTATCCCCTCTTGAGACTCCTCCGTGCTCATCCTACTCCTTTAAAATAATGCAAGCAAATTTACTACATCCCCTAGCTAATGTCTGGGGGTCTTATTTATATGTATCACCAGTCCATCTGAGACATTTTTATTATAAAAAAAATTTAAGTGCCTAGGATATTTCATTGTTAAACACACTTTTATTCTAAATCATTGAAAAATAGTAATTTACATTTGGTTAACCTTTACAAACCAGAATATTTGATTAATCAGAGCACTCCAATCCTGAATATTCTGAATAACTTCCTATACTACTACTAGCTTGTATTTTTCTTAGGGTTAAGACTCACTCAGATAATTGTTTGATAGTTAGAATGATATTTTACATATTCGGGTGCCCATGTTTTCTTTCTGATAATTATTAAGATCTTGAAAAGGAAAAAGGAAAACCTAACATATAAATCTGACAAGCATCTGAGTCAGGCACGCCTAATGGAAGAAAGCTTAAAAGAGACAAATCACTAGCTGAAATGTAAATCCCATGGCGAATGTCCCAGTCAAGCTGTTATGGGCTAGGTTTGAATTCCTTCAGTGGCACGAAGGAATCAGATCTCTGGCAGTCCATTCATCTTTAACAGTTCACTGATGCAGGCCCTCAGATTCATGAGCTAAAATCTTATTTGCTATTCCACATATGCTACTTATAGTTCCACAATTAAATTTTAAGCTTTGTGTGATCAAGCATCACACGTGACAGATAAGTTAGCCAGTTCACATGACACTCTCCTTTAAGAGTGCCTTCCTCTACTGTAGAGACTGGAAAGCTAAAAACTACATGCCCAAACTTTCTTGTAACTGAACTTACTAGATTTACTATCTGCCAGCCACCAGGCACCACAAAAACTGAGTGAAGTGGGGAGAGGGGCAGAGTAAAAGGCCCCTCTTGGTGGTGTGAGTCACAGCAAAGGAAGCATAATTCTAGAGTCAGCAGTTTCCCAATTATAACAGGAGCACTGGCTCCCTTCATTTCAAGGCAACATTTGTAACGGACTTTTACAAGACTCTTGTCAGAAGTTGACTGGGAAGTTGTCAGAAGTTAACTGGGAAGAGTTCTGTGATTAACCTGAAAATTCAGTAAGTGAGAAGTTTCCATAGGATGTCAAGGTGGAAACAGTATAATGAACTAACCAACGGTACTCATGGAGTAAATAAAGAATAAATACAGGGAATAGAGCATAGCAGATAGATCTGGATTTGAGTGCTCACTTGATCACATGTGATTTTAAGCCAGTTTCATAATTTCTAGGTTTCGTATTTCTCATTTATAAAATGGGAATCATAGAATAATACCTACCTGTTTTTAGAACAAATAAATAATACTTGCAAATAGCATAGTAAATATATTAATAAGTATTTGTCAATGTCACTGTTATGATACAGGTATTTAGAGTACAGAACTACATAGTGGAAGAAGCCTTAAGATCATCTAATCCAACCTTCTCATTCTGTGACACCATGGCCAAAGAAGGATGAATAAAGTAGGGTTCCTATACTCAATAAACTCATAATCCAGGTAGGAAAAAAAAAAAGCTATTTTAAAAAAAGCATATTATTTGGCACTAAATCATTATAATTCTTAAAATAAAGAAACTAAACTTTTCTTCACCTGGTATTAAGCCGAGAGATGGTCAATACGGAAAGAAAATTCTTAACAGTTAATTTTAGGAGCAACCAAGTAATACAAATATTTAAAATAAAATTGTTTATTTCCTTCTCATACAGTCTTGAATATTTTGGTCCACATTTACTATGTTCACCAGACCAGGGAGATTTTATAATCATTTAGAAGTCTTAGACACATATAATCTACCAGGACAATAGTCTTTCTCCTAAAGCACATCTCTATCATCCATCCAAATCTGCCATTGCCAACCACTTAACTATCAGGTCACCTGACTACCCTGAACTGGAACATTACCACAGTGTTCCTAAAAACTGGAAAGATGGCAGAAGAAACCTACAATATATTTTGATGTACTTCAGCAGAGATAGCTAGTTCTTGCCTCTATTTTATATTTGTAACAGAACCCAATTTTATCCACAGTTAATGAACCCAGCTAAGGGGCTATATTGTCCAGCTTCTCTTACAGTCAGGAGCAGATACATGTCAAAATGATATGAACCTGGTCTAAATGAAAACACTCTCCTTTATGTTTCCCTATGTTCTTTTCTCTTTCTGGTAATCAGGGACAGATCACATCCACCTTGGATGTAGAAAAAGCTAAATATCAAAACCTTTTTGTGATACTGTTATAATAAATTACTTAAATGTTTTCCACATTTTCATTTATATTTTTACTATCTCTGGTTATGGACCAAAGCCAGATATTTAACAATTTTATGACATTACATTATGAAAGTAATCTGTGCTTTAATATAAAAACATTTTATTCCAATAAAAATAATTTCTACATGAAAGTTTTCCAACTAGTTTCTTGGCTAAGTAACATGAAGAACTTAGAGGCCTATTAAGACTTACCAATGAAGTACAAGAGGCAGGATGATTGTAAGGATACCACCACACTGTTTTATAGATGTTGATGTACTGAATGAAAAGAGCAACCAGCAAGTAGATGAAAAACAGAAATTCAAAGAGCAGGCTCCCATCCACAGGCAAATCAGGAATTTGGCAATGACGAACAGGACCTGGGGTAATTAAGGCTGTGATAGGTGGGACCGGAAGGCCAATAGCACTACCATTCCTGAAAAGAGAAAACTACAGTTAAATCAAATGGTGATACCTTTCAGTGTCAAAGAGCATAAAGGAGTCCTGCTTCCTTAGTCACCTACACTTTTAACTGTTGGCCTTCCTCAAGACTCTACTCTGGGACCTTTTGCTCTTCTCTTTTCCCTCTACAACACTCTCTCAGTCATGTAATACATGGTCATGGCTTCCGCTATCTCCTACATGCTGAAAACTAAAATTTCTCTCCATAAAGCTCATTGCTGCATTTTAGATCCACGTTATCAAGCCATCTTCTGGACATCTCTTGTGTTTCTCTTCCTAAAATCCTGATCATAGTCTATGGCCCACCTAGTTAGCTGCCCAAATCAGAAACCTGGGAGTCATATTAGGAATCTTCTCTAAATCTCTCTCTAAATCATATATACTTCACTTCATAAATCTTTTTCCAAATTGCACTCTCCTCTCTAAACACATAGCCTTAGTTCAAGGAGTTGCCATTTTTCACCTGAACTACTGTAGTAATCCCTCTAAATTCAAGTCTATTTTCACCAAATCCTCCAACCTGCCTTTAAACATTTTTCTAAAGTGAAACTCTGATAGTATACTCTCTTGCCTAAAACTCTTCAATGCTCTCTACTGCTGTTAGCATAATACCCAAAAATGTTTATTCCTATGAGGCTCTCTGCTTAACAGACTAGTCTCATCTCTTATCACTCCTCCACATGCACCCTAAACACTACCCATGCTATTTGCTATCTGTGAATATATATATGCTTTGTACACAATATTCCTTTTACCAGCAATGTCCTCTAAAACCACCTTCCTTAACCCTTCACATATACACTTACAGAGAAAATTTTTCGAGACTGTTTTAAATAATCAAACAAAACCTCTAAAAGATTACTCTGACTCAATCAAAATCAATTCATCTCTCCTACGTGCCACTATTACACCTAAACAATGCCTTTATTGCACTTCTCAATTGTTCAATTTTCAAAAAATTGTTATACAATTTTTTCATACTGTTATGTAACTTTTTGTATACATCTTTCTGTATATCATCATAATCTTAATGATAGAGACAGTACTTCTCCTCGTTCACTGCAATTATATACCTTTAGATTGAGAAGACAGTAGACCAATATAGTCATGAAAAAGAGGGAGATCTCTCAAAACACAGATTAAAATGTAGAAATTTTAATCCCTATCTTATTCTTTCTTTTACACTCTCTTATAGGTCACAACTAGCTGGACTATCTAAAATGATAAGATAAGGCTAAAGAATTAAATTTCCCATTATCTGTATGCCTGTGAACAGTGAGAGATCTAAGGGTCTATGCTGTTAATAGAACAAGGAAAAGAGGCTTCATTTGGCTATTTCCAAAGAAGATTCTAAAGAGGGAATAACATTAGTGTTAACATTCTACTCTAAAATTTCCAAATATAGAATTCTAGCATTAGGATGCGACACTGACAGCACTTAGAGTGACTCATGGACTACAAACTCTGCTCATTCTGAACCATTCTGAATAGTTAAGAATACCATGGCAGAAACCAGAGGGGAAGAGAGCTAAAAGGGAAGAACAGGGATGGGCGAGGGTTGGAAAAAATTTAAAAAGTTTCTTCCCCTCAATCTCAGAGTACATTGCAATAGAGCAAGCTTACCAAGGAGTGGGTTGTGATCTACCAGTAGGTCTCAAAACCTCATCTGCTCAATTATAAATTAATCATTAATACACCAATGCCCTCTGATCTGTTCTGGGAGCTGAGCCACTGCACTATGCAACTCCAGGAAGTGCTATTCATAAAGAATAGGACATGAAAGATTCTCTCTGGAATTGTTCAAGTTGGTGGACTTGACTGGAGAGAATTAATGCCAGCAACTGTTCTACTCCCTCACTCCATTTAATCAGAAAATAAGGGAAAAAAATTCTGAAGAGTCTCTACTCTAGAACAAGCTAAATATTCTCTAGAACAAATAAAATTTCCTATTCCTGTTCAGTCAAAAGTATATGCTAAACTATTTGTTATGATTTAAAGGTTAAAATGGTTTTCATAGAATTTTCCTAAATAAAGCAGACAAATGTGCTTCTGCCATTAACAAAGTTATTAACACTCCGGGCTTCAAGAAAAATATTCAAAACAAAGTACAAAAGATCGATATCTGTAAAACTACCATATGATCCAGCAATCCCACTCCAGGACATATATCCAGAGAAAACCATAATCCAAAAAGATACAAGCATCCCAATGCTCAGTGCAGCACCATTTACAACAGCCAAGATATGGAAGCAATTAAATGTCCACCGACAGAGGACTGGATAAAGAAGATGTAATACATAAATACCATGGGATACTACTCAGCCACAAAAAAAGAAAATGAAATAATACTATTTGCAACAACATGAACAGACCCAGAGATTATCATATTAAGTCAGACAGAGAAAAGACAAGTCTTAAAAAAAAAAAAAAAAAGAAAAACAAGTATTGTATGATAGAGAGCTTATATGTGGAATCTTAAAAAGCTATAAATGAACTTATTTACAAAACAGAAATAAAACCACAGATGTAGAAAACAAACATGGCTGTCAGGGGGAAGTGTAGGGAAGGGAGAATTGGGAAATTAGGATTGACATATATACACTACTATTTATAAAAGAACTAACTAATAAGGACCTACTGTACACCACTGGAAACTCTACTCGATACTCTATAATGATCTATATGGCTATGGAGTGGATATATGTGTATATAGAACTGATTCACTTTGCTGTACAGCAGAAATTAACACAACTTTGTAAATTAACTACTCTCCAAAAAAATTTTTTTAAAAAAAGGATTCACTCAATCCTTCTCCCCTCTATTTGGAGAAGTGCCACTCATCTGAATGCCCATTAAAATTTGGTCCCTAGTTCCCTTATCGCATTTATCATTTAACACTGAAATATTTTCACCCCTGCTGGGCAGTAAGCCACTTGTAATCAGAAATCAAGATGTTAGGGAACCATTGATCGAAACCACCCACTTTGGCATAATAATAACTGCTTGCATGAGTTGTCTCATAACAGGAAATCCCAATAAGGAAAATAGTACTGCTGCTGAAAACTAACTGGAAGAATTTGGGAAGGGCCGAAAGGAGGAAGGAGATGCCAGTTCATAATATGTCCTCTAACCTCCCAGAAACCTTCATGCTAGTATCCATCCTGGCTGAAGAATGGAGTGTGCCACCAGGAAGTACTCTGAGTCAGACCAAATATGGGCAGAGCAAGATGACTGGCCAGAGACAACTTGGAAAGCTAACCCTGAGCCTGCAAGCCACACGGCAGAGCAGTTCTCTGGGCTTCCCTCACCTTGTTGCTCTCCACCTGGGTGCCCCTTCCCAATAAAGTCTTTTGCTTTGTCAGTTAAAAAAAATTTTTCTTAAAGATCTGTATTTGTGATATCCTATACAAACTTGACTATTATACTTCAAGCCAAAAGACAGAGACAAACATCAAATAAAGTGATCCAGAGCATCAGAGGAAAAGAGCAAAGTATTTGCATACATTGAAAATTTGAGAGGGTATATGATCAAAGCATTTTAAAACCAAAAACAAACAAAAAAGAGCTAAAATAAACAGACTTAGTCAATACACCTCAGAAAATTAGAGAAAAATTTGAGAAACTTTAGAGACAAATCACTTAAGAAAAGTTAAAAGCATTGTTCCTCTGAAAGAATATAAAATAGATTCAAGAAAAGCAAAGTGACACAAAGGTTTGAGATACAATGTGGGAGAGTTCCAGTCCCAGATTTCCCATTAACCAGTTGTGGGTTTTTTGTTGTTTTTGTTTGTTTGTTTTTGGCTACGCTGGGTCTTTGTTGAAGTGTGCGTGCTTACGTGCCCTGGGGTACATGGGATCTCAGTTCCCTGCCCAGGGATCGAACCCATGTCCTCTGTTTTTGGAAGGCAGATTTTTAACTATTGGACCATGAGGGAAGTCCCCCAATTGTGGTTTTTGAGACAAAAACTTTACATCCCTAAGCCTCAGTCTCTTCATCTACAATACAAGGATTGGAAAAAGATTCTCTTTAAAGAAATTTTCTCAATGCACACTGAATATTCTCTTTCAAACAGGGCTGCAGTCCCAACAATCATGCCTAAGCTGATGATTTGCTAGGAGGACTCAGAGGACCAGGCATGTAGTAGTGTTCACAGCTACAATTTGTAACAGCAGAAGGATACAAATCAAAACCAGCAGATGGAAAACGTAACAAGCAAAGTCTGGAGGAAACCAAGTGCAAACTTCCAAGGGTTTCTCAATGGAGTCATATAGGATGCACTTAACTAGTTTAGCAACTAGTTATGACAACATGTGTAAAGTCCTTCTACCAGGGAGGTTCATTACTAAGCAAGCAGCGTTTTTACTGGAGGCCTGCCTCACCTGGTAAACACTCTTTAGCTAGCACTAACAAAATTCCAGACTCTTGAGAGGAAAGCAGGTGTTCAGTGTAACAATTTGTAGAAAGGACTGGCTACTAGACTGGCATCTGGGAACTTAACCGGTAAATAGTTTCCCCCACTGACACAAAAGTTTCTCTAAATAATAAGAGTGGCTTCCTGTCCCTACACTGTCTGTGCAAACAATATGAATCATGCTGAACTCCATTTTGTCCTTGTATGCAGGAAAGAGTTAACACTGCAGACCTAAGACTAGCCTTTATGGAACTAGCAGGCAGCAGATTTTAGGTAAGAAAACAGGTCAGTCAGGAAAAATTTAAAGGAATAAAAAAGAACTAAAAGGGACAGAGAAAGCAGTGATCATCTGAACATGCTCAGGTGATATTAACTAAGTATGCAAGAACAAAACAAAACAAAATCGCTCTTAGTCCTTCTCAAGTAAGTCTCCCTCAACTAAAAGATCTCTAGAAAACTCAGAATTGGAGAAGGAAATGGCAACCCACTCCAGTGTTCTTGCCTGGAAACTCCCAGGGACGGGGGAGCTGGTGGGCTGCCGTCTATGGGGTCACACAGAGTCAAACACGACTGAAGCGACTTAGCAGCAGCGGCAGAACACTCAGAAGTTCACAGTATATTCTCCTTCTTTAGAAGGCAATCATCTAAGCACATAGTTCCAAGAACAAATTCCTGCTCCCCACAGGTGGAAAGCAGGACAGGATGGATTTCAATTTTGATTGTGTCACCAAACTAGCTCTTTTGACATTCTCAAGTTTAATTTCTCCAAACAGGTCATAAACATCTAACCGGGGCAAACGTTTTTTCAGCTGATCTCTGCTTTGCAGAATCAAATACATCATCCAAAACTCAAGCAATTACTTATTTCTCTCCTCAATACAGACACTCCATGAGTTCTCCACATGTGGACATTGCTTTTCTTTAGAAACACACCTCCTCAAACTATATTGTAGGCTATTTAACACTGGTTTTATCCACACTTTTTATACCCTTTCCCCATGTCTTATAAAACAACCTATTCCAGGCTGCTTCTTTCCCATCGAGAAACACACACAGTAAATCAGAAAGAGAAAGATAAATATGGTATATAAATGCATATATATGGAATCTAGAAAGATAGTACCAATGAATTTATTTGCAGGGCAGCATTGAAGAAACAGACATAGAGAACAGACTTATGGACAATGGGGAGCAAGAAGGAGGAAGGAGAGGGGGAGATGTATGGAGAGAGTAACATGGAAACTTACAATACCATCTGTAAAACAGATAGCCAATGGGAATTTGCTGTATGTCTCAGGGAACTCAAACAGGGGCTCTGTATCAACCTAAAGGGGTGGGAGGGGAGGGAGTGGGAGAGAAGTTCAAAAGAGAGGGGACATATGTATACCTATGGCTGATTTATGTTGATATTTGGCAGAAAAGAACAAAATTCTGTAAAGCAATTACCCTTCAATTAAAAATAATAAATAAATAAAATCAGGGGAAAAAAAGAAAAAGAAACACAAAACTGTCTTCTTCCCAAATAACCCCTTTAGGTAAAAATGTCACAAAATAATCCCTCAATAACAGTTTCAGTGACTTCAAACCATGAGCAATTGTTATTTTTCACTTTATTCTAATCTGTTGAAAAATAAGTCCTTCTCCCCACCATTCCAATTAATTGCTAAAGAAATATATGTTAAAGGAGGAAAGTTGAAATATATGTTAAATGAGAATCAAGGCAATCCTAACAAAAACCCTGAAAGCCAAGATAGGCACAGCTATAATTTTCTATGGCAATTTGAAAGCACTGAATCACTAAATAAGTAGTCAGTACATATTAGTAAAATTAAGCCATGAACTTCAAATAGGAAACATCCTTCATCTCAGTCTCTATGTTGGATAGCACCTTTCCTTAAGAGCATTTTCACATATCCTCATTGTAAAATTTTTCTTTATTAAAAAAAAATGTGTTCTTTGTAGAAATTTTGGAAAATTCAGAGTAAAGTTTTTGAAAGTTACTGCAATTTACTACTTCATTTATTTCCAAGCAGAAAGTATTTATGAAACAGAAAGTATTATCATTTTTAAAATGAGGAAATTTACAAGAACAGGAGAGTAAAAGTATTACTCTAGAATAAATTACAAGTACTCTGTCTACATATGTAGATACAAAATTTGGATTGAAAATTAATATAATAAGAATCAGAGACTGGAAAAATCCCTTCAAACTGGAACTTCAGGGAGAGCCCCACTGAAATGACAAGATCAGAACTGACTCTGAAGACTGAGTAGAGCTTGGGGTGGAAGGTCAGAAAGAAAGAGGTAAACAAATAACATCAGGAGAGCCTAAAAAGACAAGAGTAGTACTGACTGCTAGCTGTGAACATTAGAATCCAGGCCAGAGAAAATGCTATTCAGATAGGAAATAGGGGAAAAAAAAATTATCTTGACCAAACAATCTAGTAAAAACCATCTTTCTACTGCGACATGATCGAACCTCCTGATAAATTATTCAGGATAATTTTAAAAATAATTCATTCTAACTTTTGAAAATTAGGAACAGAAATACATTTCCATTAAGAAAATAAAATTCTTTATTCTCATGCAATATGACACAAATCTTAAGATGTTTAGGCTAGAGCTGATAAGTTTATTCATTTCAACTTTTGGAACAAAGTAATTTTTAAGACCCCTGTTGGGATATGACAATTTTAGAATCTCATGTTAACTAATAGCTTTAATTTGCCCTCCTTGAAAAAGAATCCTAGAAAGTAAATCATCACATTCATCTTGAACTGTAATTCACTTCCACCTTCTTTTAATAGCTAAAAAAAAAAAGATGACAACTAGAATTTGGATTACTGGCCGTAAGTATGAATCAGCCTTTTTCTTATTTTGTGGGCATCACAACTTTCTACCTCCAAAGTATTCTGAAATACTCAGCTTCCAGTTTTTAGGGTCAGGGTTTCTACTTCAGTGTCAAAAAATAATCCTGATAAGCAAATATCTGAATAGTATGATGACTTCTGTATTAGCCTTACTAATCATAGAATATTACAAATTGTTTGTCTTATTTCTTCTTTACCTGTTCCTCAGGCCTGTTCCATTGCCACAGCCCCCTCCAACCAAAGTCTGTAAAGAAGGTAAAGCTGAACGGCTTAGCTGCTGCCGACTAGGGCCCCTCCTTCCACCGGGCATGTCCGGGAACCAGTCTGCTTCCAGTGCCACCTATAGTTGCAACCCAGGTTAATGGTTGTCAGCCTGTTTCAGCGCTGAACAAAAAGAGACATTTAAATATCAGTTTGCTATCTTTAAAGTAGGCAATGTAACAAAACAACCAGAAAAACTGAGTAAGCAGACCATGTAAAAGAATGCTCCCAATGTCTATCACTGACTTCATTCTAATGAAAGGACTACTCAAGACTACAGTGGGTCAGAAGCCTAAGTTCCAAGCTTTGTTCAGCATTAGGGAAGTCACATTTGTGTCTTTCATCAGCAGACTTGTTCTACATGAAAGATTTTACCATCAGTTTACAAGAAACACTCACTGAATATATACAGTTCCAACACAGACGTGGTATTTCACATTCAGGCCCTTGAAATAAAAGAGAATCAGCACTGTCCAAAATGTTAGCTTATGTTATCAGGGTATCTAGATTCTGAGATCAGCTGTTATCATTTATTACCTGACTCTGAGGCATTTAACCTCTGAGTCTGTTTCCTCGTCAGGAAAAAAAAGCACTCCTTGTCCTACAGAGGCGGTTGTCAGAACTGACAGAGATGGGTTAAAGTACATCAGAAGGTCTTTTAACTCCTTAAAAGTAAAACTGTTCAAGTGCTATCTCCATATGTTAGAGTGAAAATATTGTAAAGAGATCAAGGGGATGCCCACTCCAGAAAAACTGATGTAAAATCGTTCAGAAATTACTGAAACTGCAGGATTAAAAGTAATACATAAAGACCCTCAGTAAAAAGAAACTGTTTTCAGTAATTTCTGGAAAAATTATGGTTCTGTCAATATGAATACCAAGAATCTGCTTCCTGAACAATACAACTTAAAAACTGAAGAATGACACCGTGGAAAAACCCTGGTTTTCAAAACGTTACAGCAGATATTCTGTTCCCTATTCCTAACAGCTCTCGGCTGCAGACTAACAAACTCCAGGTGAGACAAAGCATTCAAACCGCTGGATGTAAGGGCAGCTGGTCCTTGCTCAATTAACGAGCAAAGGAAAAGAAAAGTGTAGAGCAAAAAACTGGGACGGAAGAAGGCGAGAGGATGGGGTGGTGGAAGGTGAGCAGCGAGAGAACACATACTTCAACAGACTGGCCTCTATGAGGGGACGACAAAGCGGTCCCCGCCGCGCAACCTGGAGGGCCGAAGCAGGCCCGGGACAATCGGACAGCGCGGCAGCTCGGAAATACTCACGCATGGAGGAGGCCAGGCCAGCGGGGCGGGATCCCTGGGAGGAGGCGGCGGTTTTACAGATAGACCCCAAGCAACAGAACTCCCAGCCCACGTTGAGGCGCTGCAAACCAGTTGCTTGTCTGTGGGTTGTCCCCTCCCGGAGAGTCGAGAAAAGGTGTCCCGGCTTCGGGCTGCCAGACCCAGACCCCAAGTCAGTACCAGAGTCAGAGCCAGAGCCAAAGCTAGAGGCAGAGGCCGGCCCCGTCAGCACTCATCCTCAGCCTCCATTACCGCGGAGCTGAGCAGACGTGGCAGCGCACGCCGATGACGTCAGCTCGGCGACGGCCGCCCGCCCCAGGAACGGCAAACAGGCCCCCGGAACTACACAGGAGCCCGAGGAGTGAGCACCCTACCCTCTCTTGCGTGCAGCTGCGCAGTGGAACTCGCCTTCTCCGGGGGTCTCGCGATCTCTCCTTCCCCAGCCAGCGATGAAGAAAGTATTTCCTCCCTGAGCCTCGGTCACCAAGCCCCGACGATTTGCGGACAGCATGCTAGGGTCCTTCCTGTTATTATCTCATGGACTCCTAGTAACAACCGTGTTCAAATTATCAATTCCCTTTTTACAGATGGGGAAGGTTGTGAAAAGTGAAGCGAAGTGAAAAGTCGCTCAGTCGTGTCCGAGTCTGCGACCCCATGGACTGTAGCCCACCAGGCTCCTCCATCCATGGAATTTTCTAGGCAAGAGCACTGGAGTGGGTTGCCATTTCTTTCTCCAGGGGATCTTCCTGACCTGGGGGTCGAACCCTGGTCTCGCGCATTGCGGGCAGACGCTTTACGGTCTGAGCCACCAGGGAAGCCCCCGGGGAAGGTTAGGAGATGTCATTTAAAGTCAACGCTTAGCAAAGGCGATCAAGACGCAGTTGTGCTTCAGCAGCCAGTCCTGCGCTTCTTGTATGTTGAGAAAAGTACTAAATGAATGCTGGAGTTACAAAAGTGAATACCGCAAAGGGCTCACAGTCTAGTGGAAGAGACAAGACACCAGGAAAATTACAATTTTATTACAATAAATGTAACATAAAAAGTATGTCCAAGGTCCAGATAACAGGCAAGACAGGTTAATAAGTTCTGTGCAGTGGTGGTGGTGTCAGTCCCAAGAAAATCTTCACAGAGAGCTTGAGGTTTAAAAGACAAGACAGCAAGGATGAATAGGGAGTTTGTGGGAGAATAACTTCCTATTACTAGTAAAGGAAGTGTTCGACAGAAAGGTAAGAAAGAGGGCAACATCAGTAGTGAATTCAGAAACTTGTCTATAGTTTGGTGTTAGCAGAAGAGTATCAACGGAACTCTTGGCGTGAGATCTCTCGCTTTGCAGATTTTAAGCATCTTAAGAGAAAACCTTATCCAGTATATGATTAACCTTTACTGAGAGGTTTTTTTGTTTGGTGTCAGACACTAGACCAAGAACTTTACATATTTGATTTAAAGCTCAATGTTTTGATAGTATTCCTGTTTTTTACAGGGAAAACTGAAGGTAAGAAAAATAACTTGTTGAAACCTAGCTAATATTAACCAGCTAGTAAGTGACAGACCCAGAGTTTACAGCCAGAATGACCAATATTGGAACCACTAAAGTTAGTAATATTCCCAAGTATTCTTACTGTCCTTGTGTACCACAGAGCTTTCTTTCATGCAATATAGATGATTACATATTTTCATTTTATTCACCTGTAGGCTTATGATACATTTCTTTTCAGTATATCAACTACTGCTTGCTACTCTGAAACTCTTTGCCGCTTTCCATTGGCTCACCAGCGTTCATCTTTCATTCAGCAATTATTTATTTAGTGCCTACTATGTTCCAAACATTGTGCTTCTGAATAAGATATGTAACTTCCCTCATGAAGCTTATATTCTGAGAGACACATTTACTTAATATCAATAAAATACTGTTTTTAAGTATTATGAACTAGACAAATAAGGGGGTAAGGTGGAAAATTAGGGTGCTGTTTTGAGGGGAATCTGTCTGAAGGAATGCCATTTCAGCAGAAACTTGAATGTTGGGAAGGAACCAGAGATGCCAGGATGAGAGAGAAAAACAATCCAGATGGAAAACAAAACTTAGGCAGAGATTCTAAGGTGGGTTAGAACTTGGCATGTGTGAGAAATTCAGTGTAAAGCTGTACAGCCAGATTATGGTGAGCATGAAATGACTTTGAAGACACAATGAGCTTGAACATGGAGGGTCTTTTATTAAACTACAGTGTTTGCATTTTAAATTAATGACCATGGCAAAGGCCTAGAAATCTGTGGTTTTCTTTTTTTTTTTTTTTTTTGATCTGTGGTTTTCTTAATTCACAGGAGAATTCTAGCACTCATTCACATATAGCAACCACTGGAAATAAAATCTTACCAGTTAAGGAAATGAAACAAGTAATAAATAAATTCATGTGTACCTTATTCCTCCTGTGTAGAGGGCTCACTTACTCTTGATCTCTCACTTCAAATATAAACATTGTAAAGTTGCAGAAAATATGATTTATTTTCATTTCAAAGACCTTACAGAATGAAGTGATTTCCATCATCACAGAACTGTAATTGTGGAAACTAAGCTACTTTATTAGAGTTTCTATAATTGTTCTCCACTATATTCATTTTAAACTAACTTTGAAGGGGAGGATATTTGTTTTCCACTGTATTCACTTTAAACTAACTTTGAAGGGAAGTTTATTGTGTTCATCTATGTAGTACCTTGCTTGGTGGGCTTTTGATTAATTATCCACTTTGAAGTATTGCACACCTTCCTGGAAGTAGAAGAAACTGACTCGTTTTCATTTAGATTCCTAAAGGCTTGTAAGATACAGTATTAAGGATTCATTTTCTCCTCTTCCCCACTCACCCAAAATGAGTTACATAGCCATTCCTAACTAATCAACATTATTTTATCTTCCACCATTCCTCAACATACATCCTAAATGCTTCACTACCATCAACCCAGGTTCTACTCCCACCTGCAAATTATGGCCTCCCCCCTTTCAGCATCTCTAGCACAATATTCATGAACTGCAACATCACCTTTTCCTCAGCCTGGAATACAATATACCCTTCCTGCCTCTTTCTACAGATTTCCATATTGATCTTTCCCTTCACTGAAACCAGTAGCATTTAGTTATTGCCTTAAATTGTAAATAAGCTCCCGGGAAGGATATTTTTCTCCCTACTAGATCTAAATTTCTTCAGGACACAGATCTCATCTTGTATTTCCACAGAGCCTACGGTGTCACCGTGCACATTTTACACAATGGATACATACTTGGAACTGTATGATCACTGTATATGCCTACACTTTACAGTATAATGTTGTCTTCTGGTTTTTTTTGCCCTCCCCCCGAGTCACCCTGACTGTTATAAATTGCTATTACAAAGAGACGTGTGCTATATACTATTTGCAATCATTTGAGGTCTAACAGTACTGTAGACATTCAAGTGCTCAAATCTATACTATTTAGTAAAAAAAAAAAAAAAAGAAGAAGAAGCAGTTTGAGGCCGTGGAAAGAACAGCTAGCCCGGGTTGTGCCACTAACTGTAAATCTTTGGGCGAAAAAAATGTTTCCTTTTTGGCTTTCAGGTTTTTGGCTGCGGAGAATAAGATGTTTTCAAGATGTTATAGAATGTAAAGGACAAATATGAGACATTTTTCCCCGGGGTGCCATTTATTCATTCTCTCCTGGGATTCGATTTTATCTGAGAGATGCATATACATGTATATATAAAGAGCGCGAGTTCAGCTCTAAACAAACGAGCAGGTCAGCAGCTGACAGCCTGCACCGCCTTCCCAGAGAAGCTGCGCGGCTTGCCAGGCTCGGGACCAGGACCCGGAGGCCTGCCAGGCTCGGGACCAGGACCGGGAGGCCGAGCGGCGCTCCGCCGTCACTGCGCTGGGCGGCCCTCCGCCCACGTGGTGCGGCTCCTCGGCCATCTTTGTGCGGGGCTCCGCTTCCGTCCGCGCAGCAGCCGGGAGTCCGCAGTTGGGCGGCAGGCGATGGAGCTGGGGGCGCCCTCCCAGCTTTGGTTGTGGCTGCTGTTGCTACTCCTGCCCCCGGTGCCGGGCCGCGAGAAGGAGTCAGGTGCGCTCCGGAGAGGGCCGGGCCCACCGCTGGGGCTCGGGGTCTGGCCGCGTTCCGGGGCGCTCTTCCGCGCCCTTCGCTCTCCCGTGCTGCCGGCGCCCCTCTCTTGCTGTGGCCGCTGCAGCGCAGAGCTGGGCAGCGGGCACGGCGGCTCTTCGAAGCAGAGAGTGCCTCTGGGTGTCTGGCGCTGCTTCTCCTGCCCAGAACCCTGGAGAGTAACCCATCCTCCAGAATTTGGAGCGATAGTGGGTAGGGGAGGGCATGCCCACAGCGGGTATGGCCCACGCTTGGCTACCCTGCACCTCCCTAAGACACACTGGGGGATAATGTGTGTGTGTGTCTGTGTGTGTCTGTGTGTGTGTGTGTGTAGAGATGAAAGGAGGGTTAATGCCTGTGGGTGGGTGGGTGTGTGTGTGTGTGCGTGTGTGTGCGCTTGGCTACCCAGCACCTCCCTAAGACACACTGGGGGATAATGTGTGTGTGTGTGTGTGTGTGTGTGTAGAGATGGGATAATGCCTGTGGGTGTGTGTGTGTGTGTGTGTGTGTGAGTGAAGAGATGAAAGGAGGGTTAATGCCTGTGGCTTTTAACCGATCCTCTTTATAGGGGGGGTGTGTGTGTGTGTGTGTGAAGAGATGAAAGGAGGGTTATGTGTGTGTGTGTGTGTGTGTGTGTGTGTGTGTGAAGAGATGAAAGGAGGGTTAATGCCTGTGGCTTTTAATCGATCCTCTTTATAGGGGTGTGTGTGTGTGTGTGTGTGTGTGTGTGTGTGTGAAGAGATGAAAGGAGGGTTAATGCCTGTGGCTTTTAACCGATCCTCTTTATAGGGTGTGTGTGTGTGTGTGTGTGTGTGTGTAGAGATGAAAGGAGGGTTAATGCCTGTGGGGGTGTGTGTGTGTGTGTGTGTGAAGAGATGAAAGGAGGGTTAATGCCTGTGGCTTTTAACCGATCCTCTTTATAGGGGGGGTGTGTGTGTGTGTGTGTGTGAAGAGATGAAAGGAGGGTTATGTGTGTGTGTGTGTGTGTGTGTGTGTGTGAAGAGATGAAAAGAGGATTAATGCCTGTGGCTTTTAATCGATCCTCTTTATAGGGGTGTGTGTGTGTGTGTGTGTGTGTGTGTGTGTGTGAAGAGATGAAAGGAGGGTTAATGCCTGTGGCTTTTAATCGATCCTCTTTATAGGGCTCAGTTTGATTAGTAAAAACTGAGGATCTGTGTGACCAGTTGATCCGTAACCGTCTGAGCGCCAGGCATTAAACTTGGGAACTTTCCCCTCTCTCGGGTGTCTGGGAGCAGAGTAGAGGAGCGGCCTTGACCTGAGTGCTGCAGAGCTGTAGAGTGTATCCTTCCTGGCTGTCCGTTTCTACCAGTGGGGACGAAAAGGGGGTGTCTAACAAAAGTTTTGGCTTTCTGTGGATTCTACTTACCTGTTGCTAGTGAATAAGAATACTCAAGAGTGTTTTGTTAACCTTCATTTTCTTCACTTTTTGAAGATTCAAAATGGAAAGTATTTATTGACCAAATTAACAGGGCTTTGGAGAATTACGAACCATGTTCAAGTTCAGACTGCAGCTGTTACCATGGGTGAGTTCTTTTCTTTCACCCATCTTTAAGAATTTAGATCTTGTCAGGAGGAAGTCCCCTAAAATCCCCAAGAGACCTTGGTTGCAGTGGTCACAGAGCAGACAGGATCCCTGAGGTGGTTTTCTGATTTCTAGGGAATAAAAATACCCTGGGATAGTAGAGGCCCAGGTGGTCTCAGCATTGCCTGTTAATTCCCTGTAGGAATGTACTTGTTTGCATTCCCCACTGGACTGAAAGCTTCTTGAGGTCAAAGCATATGTCCTACATTTGCTGTTGTATTCCTGGTGCTGACTCTCAGTAAGTGAAAGTTGCTCAGTCATGTCTGACTCTTTGCAACCGCATAAACTATACAGTCCATGGAATTCTTTAGGCCAGAATACTGGAGTGGGTAGCCTTTCTCTTCTCCAGGGGATCTTCCCAACCCAGGGATCGAACCTAGGTCTCCCGCATTGCAGGTGGATTCTTTACTAGCTGAGCCACAAGGGAATCCCTACTCTTTTTTTTTTTTTTTGAAGCCCTACTCTTAGTAAGTACTCCGTAAATTTTGTTGAAGGAATGAACATATTTTTAAATGAATCAAATTATGTTTCCTGTTGGTTATCTTTTAATGTATGCAAATTAAGGCTAGAGTATGATGGTAGAAAGATTACTTTGAAATCAGCCTTATATTCTAGTGCCAGATTCAGGTCTTAGATCCAAGTCACTTCTCTAGATATCAGATTCCTTATCAGTTAAATGGCAGTCCTTTAACTCCTCATTATGTTTGTTATTTTATAATTCCTGAAAAAATTCATCTGATGCATGTGATACTTACTGAAAACTTGGTTTGTATCAAGCCTTAAAAGGGATGCTGCTGCTGCTGCTAAGTCACTTCAGTTGTGTCTGACTCTGTGCGACCCCATAGATGGAAGCCCACCAGGCTCCTCCGTCCATGGGATTTTCCAGGCAAGAGTACTGGAGTGGGGTGCTGTTGCCTTCTCCATAAAAGGGATACAAAATAGTGTAATTCCTAGTTACTCCTGTCAGTCACACATGTTGCTAGAGTGTGTGGGGGTGGTAGGGGCCGAACAGGCTAGAACATAAGACTTGGTTTCAAGCTGTAAGGCATAAACTGTGCCTTCTGTGGGGTTCAGAGAAGGAAAGGTCAGTGGGTCTGCAGTGACCAGGAGGACACAGGTGTGACACGAGTATTGAGGAGGATATGCAGCAGGCAAGGGAGGGGCAGTCCAGGTAGAGGGAGGGGAAGAGATGCTCGTTACTGGCTTGCTTTTTCTTTTTTGTTGCTTTGTTGTTGTTATTTTAAGTTACCTGTGGTGCTTCTGGGAAAGAGGTTGCTCTTCCTGCTCTCTCTTCTTTCCCGAAGCTTACTGTGCTCTCTGATACTAAGCCTAGACCTACAGATAGGAAGTGGTAGGATGGTACCCCTCTCTTGGCCTGCTTTCCTTGATGATTCCCCTTCTTTTCCAGTGTCATAGAAGAGGATCTAACTCCTTTCCGAGGAGGTATCTCCAGGAAGATGATGGCAGAGGTAGTCAGACGGAAGCTAGGGACCCACTATCAGATCATTAAGAACAGATTATACCGAGAAAGTGACTGCATGTTCCCCTCAAGGTAAGAGCTATAAAGTACATATATTTTCTGACCTTATTGCTTACTTAATACTAATCTACCTGCAATGCAGAAGACCCAGGTTCAATCCTGGGGTTGGGACTGTCCCCTGGAGAAGGAAATGGCAACCCTCTCCTGTATTCTTGCTTGGAGAATTTCATGGACAGAGGAGCCTGGTGAGCTTCAGTCCATGGGGTCACAAGAGTCAGACACGGCTGAGCAACTGACACTCTTACATAGAGTCTAGTTAAAGGGGCTTACCAGTAAACCCTCACATTTCAGGACCCCACAATAGTGACATCTGTCTCCTTTCTCTTTATAAGGCTGGGGCACATCACTGGTTGTACTGGATGTGGCTCTACCCCTTCTTCTCCAGATATAGCAGCTGCAGGACACAGGCTAATGTTAACTGGTGTGAGTGAGCTGGGTTGAAGGAGAAGCGATGACTGATTGTCAGGGGACAGCTATTGTTCTAGATGACAACTATTCTAAGAAAGGTGGCAGAAGGCAAGAGAAATAACTAGGGCTGCAGATTACACAGGCCATACTCGGCAGGACTTTAGCTGTGAGAGCTGAAGCTCCTTATCAGTGGGCTAAAGGCTGATGGGGAGGGTCGTAGACTGAGGCTGGAAATTGCCCTTAGGCAGCATTATTTACAACAAACAATAAACCTTCCTCGTTCCAGCCTTTTTTTTTTTTTTTTTTTGGCTCAGCCGCCTGGCTTGTGGAATCTTAGTTTCCCAAATAGGGATTGAACCTGTGTCCGGGGAAGTGAAGTGAGAGCTCAGAGTACTAACCACTGGACCACCAGGGAATTCCCAGGAGTTCTTTTAAAGAAAAAAAAAATCCTCAAATCTTTATAAAATTGCAAAGTACAAAACCCAGAAGGCAGAGTATTCCCTTACTAAGATCTTTTTTTCTAAATGACGTATGTCATTACAAGTAAAATAAATGAGCAGTATTGTAAAAAAAACATGCATCTATTTGGTCACAAGGATTTATATTTTGTCATAATAACTTCATTACAAATTAGTATATTTTCACTGTCAAAAATACATAAAAACAACAACAGAAAAATATAAAGATCATTTAACATCCCATATTCCGAGGTAATCACAAGTTTGGTTTTCAAGTGTCAGGAGCAAGTAAGGTGGTAGTGGGGAAAATCATTGAGATATTTTACATAGACATTTGTTTCATTACTTGGAGCAATAGTAGAGACTTTAACTACAAATTATGAGTATAGAGGAATTTGTGATTTCTACAAATGAGAAAGAAAATATCAATATAGGTCTTTTGGACTTTAAAAGGTTTTCCAGTGTTTGATAGTTAGCTGAACAATCTCCAGATCAAATTAAATTGTGCTCTTGAAGTTTCTGCAAGGCACATAGCTCTTATTCCTGACCCCAGAGCATTGTGGTCAGAATCTTGAGCTTTTAGAAATATTCTTAAGAGAGGATGGGACCTTTCATTGGCAATAAAATAGTCTAGAGTTCTAATACTTTGAAAGTTCCTTACCCCAACTACATACACAGCTAAAGAATTGAGAGTTAAATAAAAGAGAAACAAAACAAAATATTTAGAACCAGCATCTTTAATGAAATGGACACAGGTGTGTAATATCTCGGACTCTTATCTGGCCAAAAGTAGTATCTTTCTAGGTCTAGATACTTTTAATTCACCCAGTTTGAGAAATATCAGTGACATTTAAAGTATTCAGTTCTGAACAAAAGGACATGTAAACTCAGCATTTCAAGGATGAGCTGAAAGATTTTGCTAAGGAACTGGAGCACCATCTAATTAACCCTGGAGATACATCATTTCAAAGATAGGGAATAACAGTATTTTTTTAAATAATAGTTTTAGTGAAGTATGGTTGGCATAAATTGCACATATCTAAAGTGTACAATTTGATACATATATCAAAATATGTATCTCATATATATATATATTTGTAGCCAAGATAATGAACCTATCTATCACTGCAAAACTTACCTTGTGCCCCTTTGTGGCCCTTCTTTCTCCTTTTCCCTGTCATGCCTTCCTCCTGTCTTATCCCCATCCTCAGGTATCCACTGATTTGCTCTCTCTCATTATAGATTATTTCCTTGAGTTTTATATAAATAGAATCATGCAGTATGGGAGAGTGCTATTTTAAAAGCCAGATGTGAAAGAAAATAACATGTTTGAGCTGTTAATATGTAAATGTACTACAGTAATACATTTTTTAAACTTTGTAACTAGTAATTTTTTTTTAACATCAAAGGAGTATTATATGCACATGGTAAAATATTTGGTTAACTCAAAAGTGTATACAGTGATGCCCTCCACCATTCCACTGGTCCCTGAGTCTTCCTCTCAAGAGACAACTACACTTGCAGGTTTATTGTATATCCTGCCAGAAATAATCTGCATATTCAATTGTCTAGATTCATCAGCAAACCAGAATATGCTGTATCTTCTGTTCTACAACTTACTTTTGCTTTCCATGTATCAATAGATTTTGAAATTGATCCATAGGAGTAGTACATGGAAAACTCTTTCATAGCAGCATAAAAAACCCATTTTATGGATTTCTTTATTCAGTCCTATATCAATGGATGCTTAATTATTTCCCATCTCTCCCCTTTAATTTTTGACTAATGGAAACAATGCTGCAGTGAACATTCTTGAACTTAGACTTTTGAACACTCATGCTAAGTCACTTCAGTCATGTCTGACTCTTTGTGACTCCATGGACTATAGCTTACCAGGCTCCTCTGTCCATGGGATTCTTCAAGCAAGAATACTGGAGTGGGTTGCTATTTCCTCCTCCAGGGGATCATCCCGACCCAGGGATCAAACCCGCATCTCTTGGGTCTCCTGCATTGGCAGGCGGGTTCTTTATCACTAGCCCCACCTGGGAAGCCCCTTTGTACATATATCTACAGTATAAAAGTAAAATTAACTAGGCAAATAAAGTGTTTTTAAGTCTCAATAAATAGAAGCAGATTGTCCTCTAAATAGGTTGTGTTTACACATTCACCACCCTCCTATCACATGCTCAGAATAGACCTCACACACTCAGTAACACTATGTATTATCAGGCTCTTTTGATCTTTGACAATCTGATTGGTAGAAACTAGAATGTAGCTTCACTAGACTTTTTCTTTTGTCATGTTGATACTTTTTTGTTGAAATATATTTAACATATAACTTGTAAATTTAAGATGTATAACATGTTAATCTGATAAGTTTATTTTAATATGATTTCTGTTGTGGCAACAATTAGCACCTCTATATCATGTTACATAATTATTTTCTTTTTTAGTAGTGGAAATGATTAAATTCTAGTCTCTTAAGTTTGATAATTATAATACCATTTTGTTATCTATATTCACTTCACTGTGCATTAGATCCCTATGGCTTATTTATTGCTTCTTGTAAGTTTGTTCCCTTAAACAACATCTGTCCTATCCCCTCCTTCCCCAGCCTCTGATGAGCACCATTTTATTCTCTGTTTTTATAATTTTGGCTTTGGGGGCATTTATTTGTTAGTAGTACAGTTGACCATCTTTTTTGTATGTTTATGAACGATTGCTATTTAGTTATCACCCTATATATTGATATGTAGTTATCACCCTATATATATATATCAGTCATTATCGCGCTGCCAGAAAATTTTGGTCAGACCTTGGAATGTTGCTACCAGTACTGTGCTGGTCTGGAACTCAAGGGTGGGGCAGGAAAGTTAGCTCTGGGTGTATACTTACTTTCTTTCCAGAAATCCTTTTAGAAAATCTGTTCTGAAAGCTATGTGACAATCTTTGTGATTATGTACCTGGCACTCTTTCTGGCTTGCAAAGCTGCTTTTGAGAATGTTCTGTATTTAGGTTGAAGGTAATGAAAGTTTCTTTATCCTTCCTCATAAACTATGAGACTTAGTTATGGTGGAAATAAAAATGTCTTTGTGAGATGCAAAGCCCAAGGGATACAATTAGAAAATCAGCTTTTCCAGTTCCTATCAAAGTTTACATCTTGCTTACTAATTAAACTATTCCATGTAGGAGAAATAAATGCTGGAAATGAAAAGAGGGAAGTGGTGGAGTAGCGATAACATTCCGATCAAACTTGGAATGATCTAGTTGGAGAATTTTATTATTCTAAGCTGGAGAAGCTTAGCCAGAAAAGATAACTTGCACCACATGAAAGAGTGGAATAGTCCCTTCAGAAGCATTGCTGTCAGGACACTTTGCAGGCCAGTGACCTGAATGCTGGCTTGTCTTACCTTGAAAGTGTCAGTGGGACCCTGCCTTGTCTGAGAGCAGGCACTGCTCTGGTGAAGTTGTGGTATTTCTGGTTGACAGGTGTAGTGGTGTTGAACACTTTATTTTGGAAATTATTGGGCGCCTCCCTGACGTGGAGATGGTGATCAATGTGCGAGATTATCCTCAGGTTCCTAAATGGATGGAGCCTGCCATTCCAATCTTCTCCTTCAGTAAGGTAAGTACAGGAAGGGCTGTCTGAGGGGATGGAGGGTGGTCTTCTAGGGCATAAGCAGGAGATGACTGAATGTGGCAGAGTCTGATGGGTAATGGTAAGGATGAGGCCTGAGGTCCCAAAGCGGGTCTGTGTCCCGGTTAGCTTCACAGTCATTGAATGATAAGACTGAGGAGATGGAGGTGAGGACCTGTAAGTGATGAGTATGATTGCTTGGGATCTTAGCTAGGGCTAAGTGTGGAGGGTGAGGAATGAGAGAGGCTGAGGAACCTGTAATACATTGGAGGTGGGGTTCAGAGAACCTACAGAGCATGGGAGAGAGTGACCCAAGAAAGCTCATGGACTTTCGACAAATATATTTGTTGAGCTCCTACAATGTATGTATCAGCCATGCCATTGGGTATTGTCTGTCTGGCCACTGTATCCCAGGGTCCTCGCCAGGCTAATGGTCAGACTAAAGATGCTCAAATAACCACACAGTTTGCACCCAAACGGTGCATTGAGGGGATAGGCCTAAGATACCAGTATGAGAGGGTGATCTTTGAGTCTGGTTACAGAGAGATAGGAGTACTAGGACATGCTTATGGGCTTGGAGAATATGGCACAGTTAATATCTTAGTGCTTAGGTTCTTGCAAATGATGTATTAGCAGGAATGGGCCTTCATTCCCTAGAGACTAAATGTGAAAGCACTTGGGGGCAGGGATGGGGGAGGCTAGAAGAGAGTGGATGGAAAATTCTATGGGAGAAAAGTAGGTTTGGGAAAACCCTCTGGACTTTAAGAAAAGGAACTCTGTTTCTGATTTGGTGTCTCCTAAGCAGAGGGACTTTTTATCCCCACTTTTTCTTTATCAGAGTTTACTTTCTCTCTAGACTTGTTTATTTCCTGTGTTGCAAGTGGGCTGAGGCCACATTGTGTTGCATTTCCCATGGTTTAGCCTCATTTCTCAAAAGTGCTTGGTCCCGTTATTTGTCATGAAGCCCTCTCAGAAGAACAGATAGAGGCTCCCATGTAAGTCAGTAAGGATTTCTGTTTATTATTTATCTGGTTTTTTCTGTGGATAATGAAGTATGATCATCAGTATACTAACTTTCCTTTCATCTTTAATTCCTTCCCCCTGCCCCTTCTTTTTAAACCAATGACTCCTAGTTTGCCAGGGAGGGATTTTAGTCTGTCAGCTTTATAATAAGTATGCAGTTTCTTTTGAGCAGCTGTTATGCCTGAGGTGCTTGATGAATCACATACCATTTTTTAAATATTTGAAAGAAGGCAAACAGCCTATTGCATATGCAATTCCAGTGGAAGACAGTAGAATTAAAGGCTTATCAGTGGCCAGAATTTTAACAGAAGTAACCATATAAAGGTTTCAAACCTTTGAAACCATGTAAAGGTTTCAAATGGTTTCAAATTTTTTTCAAAGGGTGTGGGATAATACCCCTACCCCCTTTCTGCCCATCATTACTTTTGACCCTGATCAAAAAAAAAAAATAACCAAAGAATAATTCAGAACTTATTGACCAACCAATATGAGCTAAGTGCCACAGTATTAGGTAACACTAACACTTATTGAGTATTTACTATGTGTCACTGTTCTAAGTTTTTTACATGTATTAACTCGTTTAATATTTAAAACAAGCCTGTTAGATAGATACTATTATCGATATTATAATTTCTCTAGTTATAAAGATAAGGAAACTGAAGCATAGGAAGATTAAGTAACTTGCCTAGAGTTGGAAAGAGTTGGAGTCAGATAATCTTTCTCAAGAGCCCACACTCGTTTAACTATTGCATTGTATTTCCTAATTCTTGCTCCTGAAAGACTTATCTACGAAATAACTAAGAACTGGTAGGACCATATACACTCCAAGTACGATATCAGTTAAAAGATGAGAAAGCTGTGTGGTCATTCAGAATTGGATATATCGTTTCCTTAAACTAAAATCTCTAACAGTATATGTCTTCTAGAAAAACAGAACTTTTGGGAACTGGAAAAGTTGACATTTAGTGTGATTTCATATTCTGGGATTCAGTCAGCCCATGAATTTTAACCCATGACCATTTTTGCCTTTTAGCATCCAGAGTCTAGGCTTGGATATGTCTTTGACGGTATAACACAGGGGCAAGGCCTTTTCCAGATCCCATGATAAGAGTGCAGTTTGCTGCTTCTTCCTCTGCTCCAAGACATTTAAAATAACTTCTCTGTTTCTGTTGAAGACATCAGAGTACCATGATATCATGTATCCTGCTTGGACATTTTGGGAAGGAGGACCTGCTGTTTGGCCAATATATCCTACGGGTCTTGGACGGTGGGACCTCTTCAGGGAAGATCTAGTAAGGTAGGTCCTCTAGAGAAGGTTTTATTTTTCCCTCTTTTTGGATCACCTTGAAATAAACAGTTAAGTATAAACAATTATTTTCTCTAAAATGACTAACTTTTAAACTAAAAGTAAAAGACAAAAAAAACACGTTATAGCATAAGCAATTTTATATGTGTATAGAAGTATTTACATATCCATAGAAAAAGAGCAAAAGAACTTACCCTGAAATGTCAGCAGTGCTTCTGTGGGAGGGATTATAGAAGCCTCTTTTCTTCTTCTTTAAATTTTTCTATACTTTTAAGATTCTTTAAGAGTAAATTCCTTTTATAAATAGGAAAGAATAAATGATCATATTATGGGGAAGGATAGAAAATGACTTGGAAGAACATAAATGTACTTTACAATTAAGATCCAAGTTCTTCAGGCAGGGATGCAGTGGGCATAAATGTTCCATAGGCATCTCAAGTTCAAGCTTATTCCAGACCCTCTATCATTTTTTGTCATTTCTTGAATGATTATTCATTTTGGTATAAATCCTGATAGTGGGGGAAGTCCTCCTATCGACAGGAGGGTAATGAGGATTAGGACAGTCATTACAGGTTTCAACTGAAGATTGAGACCTGCCTTGGCCTGTTGTCTGCATCCTGCCATCATTTCAGAATTTAGATTGTCTTGTTCATCAAGCTGTAGGTATTTCTTACCTAGCTGCATTTTACATTAATGATCCAAACAACTTGGGTACCTAATTAGTAAACTTCTAGAAATACAGTCTTTCTAGTTCTTCTCTCAGATGTAGAGAAAGCAATAATTTAATTCAACTTAATTTTCATAAATATCTATCACCTGTATTAAGTGTGACTACATATTTAAATGAGATGAAGAGAACATCCCTTCTCTGGAGAAACATGTAGGGCTGTAGTCCTCTGTGTCACCTAGAGACACTGGTTAAATAAACAAGTCAATTATTCAGTAAGTATAATTGGGAAATTATTTTTTAAGATAACTTGGCCTCACATTTCACTGTTCTTGTCCAGCTCTTTCTTTCAGGGATGAGGGAATGCAAACTCAAGAGAGGTTAAGTGACTTTGGTCAAGGAACCAATTTAGGCCTGAAATCCAGGTTTCCAAGAGGATTATCTTCTCCACTAGTTAATATTTCCTGTGTCCGCCAGACTGTGAGACTGTCATTTCTTATTTAGCATTTCATTTTGAACATAATTTTGAGAGAGGGAAAAATAAAAATGTTGTTAACATTTTTTCACGAAGTTACTCTTGACTTTAGTTTTCTGATTCTTTTTTTTCCCTCAGGTGCTTGCAAATACACTTTTCACACTCTTCTTTTTGTAGCTCTTTTCCCACCTGCTGTATATCTACTTTGTTTTCTTTTTTTTTTTCATTTACTTTTACTAGTTGGAGGCTAATTACTTTACAATATTGTAGTGGTTTTTGTCATACATTGACATGGATCAGCCATGGATTTACAAGTATTCCCTGTCCCAATCCCCCCTCCCTACTTTGTTTTTAAAATCTCTTTAAAAACAACTTTTTTCAGAATATGGAAACTTTGTGTGCTTATAAAAATTTATCAATGTGTCCCACCTAGGCAACTTTTCCCCCACTTATTGGTGTGTCTTAGAGATCTTTCCATGTCAGTACATAGGTGGAGAAGGAAATGGCACCCCACTCCAGTATTCTTGCCTGGAGAATCCTGTGGACCGGGGAGCCTGGTGGGCTGCTGTCCATGGGGTCACCCAGAGTTGGACACGACTGAAGCGACTTAGCATGCATGCATTGGAGAAGGAAATGGCAACCCACTCCAGTGTTCTTGCCTGGAGAATCCCAGGGACAGAGGAGCCTGGTGGGCTGCCGTCTATGGGGTCGCACAGAGTCGGACACGACTGAAGTGACTTAGCTGCAGCTGCTGCTGCAGTACATAGCAAACTGCCTCATTGTTTTAAACAGTTGCATGGTATTCCATCAGATAAGAACTTGATTCATTGTGTCCTTCAATGTATGTGTAGGCTGCATGTGTAATATTTGCATAATTTCTTATTTTCTGAACTATTAGAGAGCATTTTGCATACTTTATGGCTCTGTACCCCTTAATTCTTTGCTGCATAATTCCTAAGAGCAAGAGTGTTCCCTTTATAACCACATTGCCATTATCAAATACAGGGAACAATGTTAATTCAACATTTAATTGTCATAACAATGTCCCATAAGACACATTTCTTCTCAAATACAGGATCCAGTCTAGCATCTTGTGTTGTATTTAGTCTTTATGTGTTTTTAACTTGTTTTAATCTGCAACAGCTCTTAAGTCTATCCTTCTCTTTTACTGCGTAGTTGCCACACTTTTACCATTTGCAAACTAATAAGCAATTTTTAGGGAGATAGAATATGTTTTAAAAATCTAACTTACGTGAATATGTTTTTCTTTTGATACCTTCACCTTTTATTCTTGAGCTGAATTTATTCATGATTTAAGAATTGCAATTTTATTTTTTAGAGCCCTCCACTCAGAATCTCTAGCCTCGTGATTTCATTTCTTACCTTGAAACTTTAGTAATCTGTTTACTGATCTGCATTGGTGTTTGCCTGGCGTGTTTCCATCTTTATGCTCTTCTGGAAGTTTGTCCCCATTGACTTACTTTTCACCCTGTAGAAGAATTTAGTGTCCCTGTGGATTTAAAGATTCACTCTACTGTCAGCAGAGGAGTGAGATTATAAAAGAGGGCTCGGGCAGCACCAGTGTTAGTGCTTGCCCAGAGACAAAAATCCTAACATGGGTCTTCTGAGGGGGTGGATAGGTGGGTGGGGGAAAATGAGGGAGAGGGAAAACAGATGATACTTGGTTCAAGTTTGTCTGTATTAAATTCAGCTTTCCCAAGGACTAAGGAAATTTATACTTAAAATTTCAGTATTTCTGGTTGGGTAGTTGAGCAGTGTAATATATCAAAATGTAAAATGTGTATATCCTTTGACCCAGCCATTTTACTTCAAGAATTTATCCTGAGAAAATAATTAAACAAGTACGCAAAAATGTGCATACCGGGATATTCACTTCAATGTTGTTTCTTAAAGTAGAAAGTTTAAAACTACCTGAAAGCTCACCAATAAGGAATGGAGTGAATTATGACATGGCTATAAAATAGAATATTGTGCATAAATGGAAAGTAAAGGTAGAATAGGGCTTAAAAACAGGGACTCTGGATTTAAACCTTACTAGCTGTGTGATGCTGGGCAAATTGCTTAGCCTCTTAAAGGCCTCGACTGTGTTAAGTAGGGATAATAAAAGCCATCTTGTAAGGTTGTAAGAATGAGTTGTGTGTGTGTGTATATGTTTATATTTGATCCCGACCCAGGAATCAAACCTGCATCTCTTATGTCTCCTACATTGGCAGGCAGGTTGTTTACCACTAGTGCCACCTAGGAACCCCCTCTCCCCCCATTCCACCCCCCAGTGCTACAGTAGTTCTGATTTGTTAGGAGGGAGTATGGGACAGAGTAAGAAATAGTTGGACTGGAGAATCAGGTAAAGATGATCCAGTGAGAAAGAACTGGAAGATAAGCCAAGAAAATATGGAGGACTGGGTCACTTAGGAGAAAATGAGTAATGGGACACTGTTTGTATCTGAACAGTGTCTCTACCTGAAAAGTGTATGTGCGAAGTCTCTCCATTATAGCAAACAGATCACCAAGCCCTCATGAACTCCACTTCAGTCTTACCCCCTCGTTTTTCAGAGAAAGACGCTGCAAAAACTTCTGTGAAGGGTTCCCACAAAGTAAGTTAAGAATGATGCATCTGTCACCTGAAACTATCACAATATTGTTATTTGGCTGTACCCCAATACAAAATGTTTTTGGTGTTTAAAAAAAAAATGATGCATCTGTGAGCTAGCAGTTTCAGCAAGGAAAGCTGGCTGTGGTAACTGGTATTGAGAATTGAGTCTCGGGGACTTGGTCTTTATGGAGCACTAAGTACAGTTTGAGGATACCAGAATGCTTTGCAAAATCAGACTAAATCTGATGATACTTCCTATGCATCTAAAACATAAAGTCAGGAAGGAATTTATTTCCTTGCCCTTGATTCGGTATCTGATGTTCTCTGCAGTTATTGTTGGCTAGTAATTTTATCAATCTGTTCAGTTCGGTCGCTCAGTCGTATCTGACTCTTTGCGACCCTATGGACTGCAGTATGCCAGGCTTCCCTATCCATCACCAACTCCCAGAGCTTGCTCAGACTCATGTCCATCGAGTCGGTGATGCCATCCAACCATCTCATCCTTAACCATCATGCTTAAAGTAAGGAAGAAATCCTCATTGTACTGAATTAAATAGCCCTAAACATGTCATTTACTTTGGGGAACTTTTCTTTCAATGTTGTTAACTTATTAACCAAACAGTAGATGTGCACATATTGCTAGCTAGCATCTCCAAAAGATAAAGTAATAATAAAAGGGAACATAATGTCATTTAGAGCTTTTTCTTTTGAGTAGCCTTGTTGTTCAGTCGCTAAGGCTAAGTCGTGTCCAACTCTTTGCAACTCCATGGACTGCAGCACACCAGGCTTCCCTGTCCTCCACCATCTCCCAGAGTTTGCTCAAACTTGTTTCCCCTGAGTCGGTGATGCCATCCAACCATCTCATCCTCTGTTGCCCCCTTCTTCTCCTGCCCTCAATCTTTCAAAGCATTAGGGTCTCTTCCAATAAGCCGCTTTTCACATCAGGTGGCCAAAGTATTGGAGCTTCAGCATAAGTCCTTCCAATGAATATTTAGGACTGATTTCCTTTAGGATTGACTGGTTTGATATCCTTGAAGTTTAGAGGACTCTAAAGAGTCCTCTCCAGCACCACAATTCAAAAGCATCAGTTCTTCAGCACTCAGCCTTCTTTATGGTTCAACCCTCACATCTGTACATGACTACTGGAAAAACCATAGCTTTGACTGTATGGACTTTGGTTGGCAAAGTGATGTCTCTGCTTTTTAATATGCTGTCTAGGTTTGTCATAGCTTTTCTTCCAAGGAGTGTCTTAATTTTGTGACTGCAGTCACTGTCCACAGTGATCTTGGAGCCCAAGAAAATCCATCACTGTTTCCACTTTTCCCCTATCTGTTTGCCATGAAGTGATGGGACCAGATGCCATGATCTTAGTTTTTTTAATATTGAGTTTTAAGCCAGTTTTTTAACTCTCCTCTTTCACCCTCATCAAGAGACTCTTTACTTCCTTCATTTTCTGCCATTAGAGTAGTATTATCTGCCTATCTGAGGTGTTGATACTTGTCCTGGCAATCTTGAATCCAGCTTGGGATTCATCTAGCCTGGCATTTTGCATGATGTACTCTGCATAGAAGTTAAATAAGCAGGGTGACAATATACAGCCTTGATGTACTCCTTTCCCACTTTTGAACCTGTCCATTGTTCTCTGTCCAGTTCTAACTGTTGCTTCTTGACCTGTATACAGGTTTCTCAGGAGGCAGCTGAGGTGCTCTGATATTGCTATCTCTTTAAGAATTTTCCACAGTTTGTGATCCACACAAAGACTTCATAGTCAGTGAAACAAAAGTAGATGGTTTTGGAATTCCCTTGCTTTTTTCAATAATCCAACGGATGTTGGCAATTTGGTTTCTGATTCCTCTGCCTTTTCTAAATCCAGCTTGTACATCTGGAAGTTCTTAGTTCACATACTGTTGAAGCCTGTCTTGAAGGATTTTGGGCATTACCTTGCTAGTGAATTGAGTAGCCTGGGTCAGACTTACTTTAAAATGTAAAGCTCTCAGCTAAGCTTTAGAAATGATTCAAACACTTCTTTCTATAGTTAAGGAAGAAACACAGAAACTAATGAAATCTGTTTTTAGGTCAGCCGCACAGTGGCCATGGAAGAAGAAAAATTCTACAGCATATTTCCGAGGATCAAGGTGATTATACTTTCTGACATTTTACAAAGATACTCTTCTGGCTGATGTGTAAAATTTTGAGGGTGTGGGGAACTCTAGTTCAAAGAGAAAACTAAGATAACTAAGAAAAAGACATAGAATCACAGAATTTTAGGCTAGAGTAGAACTCAAATTATTGGCCAAATCACTTTTAGCTGAATTGAAATTCAAAGAAGTAAACTTCATCTGTCTAGTCATTCAGCAGACATTTACAAAGTGTGATGAGTGTGATGGACTTTAATTATTTAATGCTGAATAGAACAATGAGCTGTTCTCTTGCCTGAGAGATTGCATTTTCCTAGGAGTACTTTATGATTGTTCCCACTGACTCTCTGCCACTTAATGGCAGAGCAGGAACCATCACTAGCTCTTCTAGCTGCCTTTTTCATCAGACCATGTGGCTGCCAAATAGTGGTGGAAGCGCAGACTGAAACTGGTGAAAGTTGAGAGAGACGCATGGAAGGAAGGTAGAGCGAAAGTGAAAAGGTTAGGGGAAGACTGAGTCCATGTTGTTCAGCTCCATATCCCCAGTGTTGAGAACAGTACCCACCTTGTAGATGCACAGTGAGTATCTGTTGGACAGATGAATACCAAGGAGACTGTGAAGGGAGAGTTTTGCAGGTTTCTTAGTGTGTCCTTGTCAGAGGTCACACTCTGTCTTCACTTGGTGGTGGACTTCAGGGTGCAAATGAGCCCAACAATCGCTGCTAATGGTTCCTTGTCAACATCTCTGGTTCTCAGATCTTCAGATTATAGATTCTTAACTTGGGATCCACGTGTGGACTTCAAGACTTTTAGGAACTCCTTGAAGTTATACGGGGATATGTAGAGAGGGTGTCCACAGTTATCAGATTCTCAGGGAGTCCATGACCCCTCAAATGTCAATATCATCTGCTACTAGAACCATAACTAGGACTTTTTCTACAAAAAGTTTTCAGGTGTTTGAGCCCTTAAGTTGTCTTTTTAATTTAAATGTTATACTGGGTTTTACAGAGCACACCCAACAAAGGTCATGTAGCTGTTTTGGTGGGTGGTAAGCTATGAGTACCAGTGATTAGAGGTTACATGAAGCTTCTAAAAGGGAAATAATTCCCTGGGATGTGGCTGTAGTATCCGGAATAACATAATCCTAAAGACTAGATGCAAGCAAAGAGGGCCAAATACTCTGCTTCCCTGAAGGGTACAGTGGCAAACAGCCAGCACCACCTAGATGCTGTAGGATCTAGTATCCCCCTCCTCTTCTATTAAATAACCCATGAGTTGTTCATCTGTGCGTATGGTCATCGCATTGGGTCTGATTACTGCTTACCTTTCAGTGATTGGGAGTGATCTTACAGTGTAGGACACATAGTTCTATGTCTTGTGTTTCTTTTATAGGACAAGTCCAGAACGAGATCCTCTCATTCTTCTATCTCGGAAAAACCCAAAACTTGTTGATGCAGAGTACACCAAAAACCAGGCCTGGAAATCTATGAAAGTAATCACTAATTATCTGACTAGAGCTACAGCAGTGAACATTCTCACTCCAAGAACATTGCACCTGGGTAGAACCTCACATTAGGTTTCCTCTCAGTGGTGGGATGAATGTTGAGAACGTTCCATGGACTAAAATTAGTATATGTGTAAATTATTCTTTTTCAAACTCACATTGTGTTTCCGGGCTCTTATTATGACTCATATTTTATATTATTTTGAAGGTTTAAACCAGAGGTCACAAACACTTTCTGTAAATGGCTAGATGGTAAATATTTTAGGCTTTTCAGATCTTATAGTCTGGGTTGCAGTTACTCAGCACTGCCACTGCAGTGTGAAAGCATTCGTAGACAATATGTAAACAAATGAGCATGGCTGTGTTCCAATAGAACTTTATTTAGGGCATTGAAATTTGAATTTCATGAAATTTCCCCACGTCATAAAAATATTGTCCTTTGGATTTTTTCCAACCATTTGCAAGGTAAAAATAACTTTAGTTTGTGAGTTGTGTACAAAAACAAGCAGTGACCCTGATCTGGCCTATGGGCGGTAAGTTTGCCAAAATCTAGTTTAAACCATTGATTCTCAACCCTGACTATACAATCCAGCCAGAGAGCTTAAAAATTAATAGAATAAATCAAAGTCTCTGAAAATGGTGTATAGGCATCTTCATTTGTTTAAAATTCCCCAAGTGATTCTAAGGTGAAACAGGCTTCTTTGGTTGGGAGTCCCATCTCTGTCCTCTTAACTCTGTCTTTCTTGCCTTATTCAAAGACCCTTAAGTTGTAAATGTCCTCATCTGAAATTTACATATACCATATGAGGATGATAGGAGAAAATGTTTAAACGTCTTGTCAGAAAAACTAAGTGAAAACTAAGAAATACTAAGTAAAGATGCATGTATTTATCACATGATCATTTAATTCAAACAGAAGCAAATGCAGTGTAAGAAACTTTGTTAAAAAATAAAAGTATGAAGAAAATGTATCCATTCATGACAGCATCTACTATGGGAGCCTGCAGAAGCAAGCAAGACTTGTTCCCCTCACCATCTGCTAAGGTGGCTGGAATGTGGATAGGGGATAGGGGTCTCGGACTCTGATGCCCCCAGGGGCTGCAGTAGTGAGCAGGAGAGAGCACTGAAGGTCCAGTCATTTCTGCCAAGGGGAATAGGAGCTCTCTTTGCCAAATCCTCCTTTTTTTTTTTTTTTCCCCCCAAGAAAAGTGGAAATCTGGATTTTTGTAAGAAGTATCCTGCCACTTACAAATGCTGGGCAGTGGTTTGAATATTTATTTTTCAAATACTTTGTGAGTACAACAAAATTTATGTGTGGGCTACACCTCTAAGCCTACCAACCACCATTTGTAACCTCCTTTGCTGTATGATTTACACAGAGTGAGTTGTGCTGCAGGCCATGACCTCCTGAGTGCAGAGGAAGAATCACATGGCCCCAGGGGAGCTTAAACTCTAAAATCACACAGACCAAGTTAAAGCCCAATCTCTTCTACATGTGACCTTGAGCAAGCCTCCCAACTTCTCAAAGCCTCGGCTGCTTCATCTATAAAGTGAGACAGCCTTGCCTCCTGAGTCTGTGCGTTCTGAGACTTCAGTGAGGTCATGATGATGAAATGTTCAGTGACCCTTGTTGCACAGTGATCTTCAATAAATGCTCCTGCTGCTAATACTAACAACTTCCTTTTCCCTGAAAGGATACCTTGGGAAAGCCAGCTGCTAAGGATGTCCATCTTGTGGATCACTGCAAATACAAGTAAGATTTCCAGGACTCCTGACTCTTCTGGTTTTCCCTATTGCTTTTGGAATAGCTTCTCTTTGGGTGAGAACTTTAATACTAGGGTCCACCTGGGGTTTGTGAAAGTCGCATTAATTCATTTAGTTATTGTTTACGGAGAGCCTGCTGTGCACCAAGCTCTGGACTGGGTTCTTTGGGAACTGCAGAGACAATGAAACATGGTCCCTGCTTCCAGGGAGCCTGTATGCCCATAATCAAAGGGATGGGATCCCCTCTCCGCACCCCACACAGCCAAGAGCTGAAGTTAGATCAGTCATTTACTAAATTAATAAAACTAGTTTAAGGTTCAACATGAATGAGGCATACGTAACTAATGTGTTATATTCAAATGCCAAGACTAAGAATGAGATAAAGGTAAAACAAGGTCAGGAGGTGGGCAGTGGGAATACTCAGGGAAATGAATGGTGATTACACTGCACAGTGGGACCTACAGAGTAGACGCAGCTCTGGGTGGAGACAGGCACCAGAAATGCTGAAAAGAAGATGTCCTTAGTTATTAGCTTTGTTTTCCAGATGGATTAGGCATGCCTGGTTGTCTTCTCCAGACTTCTGAAGAGGAAACAGGGAGCAGGGCACACCTTTGACCATATATGGAACCCTGTGGGGAAAGCCAGGCTTTGCGGGGTGCCCATGATGAGGTCGAGACTTCAGGCCTAGAAAAACTTGTAAATGGGGTGAGATATTGTTTCCGCTGAGCTTTGTATACGCTCTGCCCAGCACCCAGCTGCTGGCTCTATCTGTCTCTGCCTGGAGAAAGTATTTCTCTTTCCCCCTCACCCTGATATTCCCAGGAACAGGCTCTAACCCCTGGAACAGCAAGGAGTTTATGGAAACTCCACAGGGACATGCTGATGGGTCCTTGAAAATTAAAAATGGAAAGAGAAAGAAGAGAGGGTAATAAAAGGAGAGAAGAAGAGGGGATAAGAAAAAAATGTCATGTGTGGTAGCAGGAATATATTATCAAGTATATTTTGCTCTCTCTTTTCCAGGTATTTGTTTAATTTTCGGGGTGTCGCTGCAAGTTTCCGGTTCAAACACCTCTTTCTGTGTGGTTCACTTGTTTTCCATGTTGGTGACGAGTGGCTGGAATTCTTCTACCCACAGTTGAAGCCATGGGTTCACTACGTCCCAGTAAAAACAGACCTCTCCAACGTCCAGTAAGCAGCCATCCCTCAAGCATAGTCTCTGATGACTCCCACAGCCTGCCCCTAAGTCCCCAGCCATTCAAGATATTTATTCCTAATGACTTTTTCCACTGAAAGCTTTTTTTAAAAAAAAAAATTTGGTTTTCAAAGATATTATTGCATTATTATCCAACTAGACTTGAGTGGGATTTAATTTTTTAAGTGCTCTAATGCTGATTCAAAATGTAACATTCAGATAGTATGCAGTGAAAAAGCACTAATCTCTCAAAGACTAAATAGATACGGGTATTCAATTGTGTTATATTGTCAAAAGGATTTTCAGATACAGTGTGAGAACTGACCTCAGTGAAACGAAGGCAGATTTCCTCTCATGATGGGAAGAGTTAGGACGGCATGCGGAGGAGGGCCAGAAATGTAAGCCCAGTGCCCTCTTCTGGGGACCAGAGCAAGAGACAGGAGGGAAATTTTTTCTTCACTATTGATTTTTGGTGTGTATCACTGAACATTTCTCTGTTTTCCCAAATATGTTCCAAAACTACAACAGACTGTTTAACCTATGTGCAGAATATTTTTTTGTTGTTGCTATTTTGATCCTGTGAGGACCCGATAGCTTTACTTTTAAAAAAACCCAACATCCATATATCTAAAGATTAACTACAGACCTCAGTCTGTGATCTCTCTGCTTAGTACTAATGAGCATGGTCTGTATTTCAAAACCTAATAATTCTTTGCATTTTAGGGAGTTGTTGCAGTTTGTAAAAGCAAATGATGATGTAGCTCAAGAAATTGCTGAAAGGTAAGTTCTGCTCATTTTTCTTTTTCCACTTTAATCATTCCTACTTTTCCCAAGCTAAAATCATAAGAATGTTGTTACCATGGTGCTATCTGAATGTTAGCCTCATTATACAGAGATAATTAGAATCAAAGCTGTCCTGGGGAAAACCACACATTCGCCTATGTCCCAAGCCCATCCTTTGTAGAGTTAGACTGAAATCTTTGAAGTGGTTTAAGTACCCTTTCTGAGGATTGGCTCTTTATATATTTGTTTTTAAGGGGGGAAAAAATGTCTATTTCCAAATGCACATGTATAGTAGATATTATGGAGAAGGAAATGGCAACCCACTCCAGTATTCTTGCCTAGGGAATCCCATGGACAGAGGAGCCTGGCGGGCTACTGTCCATAGGGTCGCACAGAGTCAGATAGGACCGAAGCGACGCAGCAGCAGCAGTAGATACGATGGCTGTAGAGTTGGTTCTGAAGATCAAAGAGTTAATTTACATGAAGTGTTCTGAACAGTGCTTGGCACAGGTAAGTACTCAAATGTAAGCTACTAGTTTTATTAAATGTTATGCTTTAACTGTTCTTGTTAATCTTGTCTCTAGGGGAAGCCAGTTTATTCTGAACCACTTGAAGATGGATGACATCACCTGTTACTGGGAGAACCTGTTGACCGAATACTCTAAATTTCTGTCCTATAACGTAACAAAAAGGAAAGGCTACAATCAGATTGTTCCCAACCTTTTGAAAACTGAACTCTAGTAGTCATGATCAGGCCATAGTCCTCTCTATGGCATCAGACCTCAGATATCCTATGGTGAGAAGCTTGCTGTGAATGTGACACCTATACCTTGGATACTGTTACCAAGTCAGATATCTGGCTTTCCTTATCATGCTGTACCAGGAGCAACTTTGGAGAAAGATCCAAATTGTGTGGAATACAATTAGGAAGTCGCTCAACATCTTTACTAAAGAAGGACCAGAAATCGTGAGATGTGGGTTTTGAACCTGATTCTGCCTTTCATCTTCTTAGGACCAATCACAGCTTGTGCCTCAGATCATCCATATGTGTATGTCCACACTGTGAAACTGACTGTACCCATGGGGTGATGCCCTTTGTCTCATTCTTTTGAGTAGAAAGTCTCTCATATGAAACTAGTACAACTCATCACCACAGTTCTGCACTTATTCTACACTTGATCTCTGTCACTGTATTTTAACGTAGAAAGCCCTTTAGCGTTTGTAAAGAATACTTGGGGATTATTTTCTGAAAGGTCTAAGGAAGCAGCAGTGTGCCATGAAACAATGTAGGAGCTTTCTTTTGTAAACACGTACAAAAACTCTTTGGTACTCAGGAGGTTTCTATAAAGCCATGTAGAAAGGGGCCAATTGCATGAGTAGTCATTGCAGTTGGATTTCAGCTTCCCTTTTTGTGCCTTCACATCCTTTATGTTCTCTTTCAAAAAAGAATGATTAAAAACCTCCTGATAAATTTAGGAAATAGTCCTTACTCTTTGAAGGAATTGTGCATAAAACAGCAACTCTTCCTCATTCTTCACACACCCTTAATATTTTTCCTGCTTGAGTTGGCAGCAGTCCACACCTGCCGGGATCTCAAGGAGTCTTCATGCGTGAAATGGTGTCAAGTTGGGAGTTTAGAGCAGTCAACTTTAGCACTTACTTATACAGGAGATTCCTGTTTTAGTGCACATCCTGTTGGAGTGCTTCCTTTTTCCTTTTTGAAAAAGACATTTGGATAGTAGTTTAATCTCAGGATAGTCTCCCTAACAGTCAAAAATGAGGAGAAACTTTTAGTTTAAAACCCATGTAGTCCAATGACTCAGAACTATCCTTGTTCTTTAGGCCCAAAATTTCCACTGAGAAATCAACTCTTTTCCTTTGCCTCTTAAGAACTGTTTGGTATCAACTGGTTCCAAAATTAGTAAATGTGAGATTCAGTTATATAAAATCAGGGACTATATTTCCATTTATGAAACATGCATTTGGCCATTTAAACTCCCTTTCACGAAACTATAAGTCTATGGACCTTCTTAGAGGACTTTCTGATAAGATCATTGCATAGAACAGGGCAAATGTTTAAAATTGAATTTTGTCTTTGAGTATTAAAAGCTCATGGGGACTGTGTCCTTAGGTGCTATAAATCTGGCAATAAGACATCCAGATTTCTGAGTTGTACTGTGGTTTTGCCTTATCAATAGGAGGCCCTGGTAAATATTATCATTCTATTTTAATTTTCTTCTGACTAAACCAAAAGCTCAAAGAGATGGGACTACCAGACCACCTTACCTGTCTTCTGAGAAACCTAAATGCAGGTCAAGAAGCAAAAGAACCAGAAATGGAGTAACAGACTGGTTCCAAATTGGGAAAGGAGTACGTCAAGTCTGTATATTGTCAACCTGCTTATTATTAATAACTTCTATGCAGAGTACATCATGCGAAATGCCAGGCTGGATGAGTTCGAAGTTGGAATCAAGATTGCCAGGAGAAATATCAGCAACCTCAGATATGCAGATGATACCATGGCAGAAAATGAAGAGGAACTAAAGAGCCTCTTGACAAGGGTGAAAGTGGAGTGGAAGTTGCTCAGTCGTGTCCGACTCTTTGCGACGCCATAGACTATACAGTCCATGGAATTCTCTAGGCCGGAATACTGGAGTGGGTAGTCTTTCCCTTCTCCAGGGGATCTTCCCAACCCAGGGATTGAACCTGGTTCTCCTGCATTGCAGGTGAATTCTTTTAACAGCTGAGCCACACGGGTAAAAGAGGACAGTGAAAAAGTTGACTTAAAACTCAACATTCAGAAAACTAAGATGGCATCTGGCCCCATCACTTCATGGCAAATAGATGGGGGGGAGGGGGAATGGAAACAGTGACAGACTTCATTTTCTTGGACTCCAAAATCACTGCAGATATTGACTGCAACCATGAAATTAAAAGATACTTACTTCTTGGAAGAAAAGCTATGACAAACCTAGACAGTGTGTTTTAAAAAGCAGAGACATCACTTTGCCAACAAAAGTTCATATAGTCAAAGCTATGGTTTTTCCAGTAATCATGTATAGATGTGAGAGTTGGAACATAAAAAAGGCTGATTGCCGAAGAATTGATGCTTTTGAATTGTGTTGCTGGAGAAGACTCTTTGAGAGTCCTTTGGACAGCATGAAGATCACACAAATCAATCCTAAAGGAAATCAACTCTGAATATTCATTGGAAGGACTTATGCTGAAGCTCCAATACTTTGCCCACCTGATGCGAAGAGCCAGCTCATTGGAAAAGACCCTGATGCTGGGGAAGATTGCAGGCAGGAGGAGAAGGGGGCAACAGAGGATGAGATGGTTGGATGGCACCACCAACTCAATGGACATTAGTTTGAGCAAACTCCAGGAAGTGGTGAAGGACAGGGAAGCCTGGCATGCTGTAGTCTATGGGGTCACAAAGAGTCAGACACAACTTAGCGACTGAACAACAAAACTAAGAGCAAAATTTTCTGTCCTTTGGATTAGCAGCTGAAGGTGCATTTCCCCTGAAGTCTTTCCAACTCAAGCATTATCTCTCAGACTCCTTATTTTCATTACTCTAGGCAGTTAGAGGCTATCATAATATTTTTCTCAAGCCTGTATTATATGACATCACACTGTACTGTAGTTATTTGACTGTTTCTCCTGCGAGCTTTTTTTTTTTTCCCCTATGAGCTTCTTGATGGGTAGGAATCATGTTTTACTTACCCCAGTTTCTCCATTATCCAGCACAGTGCCTCACACAGAAGAATGCACAGAACAATGTTGGAAGGATGGATGGATGGATGGGGACAGTATGCTTAACTAAATCCTGTTTACAGACTGCCCAGCCATTGGCTTCAAGAGGGATTGGACAAGACTGTAAGAATTGGATCAATGCAACTTCTCATCTGTTCTTTGAAGAGTTAATAAGACCATTTGCATTTAAGTACAGCAGATGTTATTCAGATTTTACATGTATTTGTTTACCTCAGTGTAGATGATAATGAAGATGGGTATAATGACATATAAAATGTATGGTTTTGAAAGTAATTTTATCTCCATAACTTTTGAAAGTTGTTTTTTGTTAATACTAGCTGAATTCCAAACTTACCCTTTCCTTCTCAGAGATAAAAGCCACAGTTTTCTTCAAGAAAAGAGAATAACTGAGTTTATTTGAGTAAAGTGAGATACTTGGATAACACAAGGAATGATTTTTCTTTATTTGGGGAGTATCATCTGTGTGATGTCAGTGTTCCACCTTATTCTGCTGTTACATCAGGTTTTCCTAGTAGAAGAAAATAGAAACAAAGATGCCTTCACTTAACATAATCCCACTGCATCCCAAGGGAGGGTGTGCCTTAAACAGAAGGGTACAATTACAAATCACTTATTTAATAATTTATCAAATACTTGAGCATTTACTGTATACAAACAGTGGGAGATAAGAAAATGTTTACACTAGGCTCCTTAGCATGTAGCTGGTTTAAGCAAAAGAACTTTTTAGACGGATATGAGGGCATCATGGAGTACTTGGAAAGGTAGAAAGTGGAGCAGCTCTAGGAATCTCAACAAGAATTTGCATAGTCTCTAGAGTGCTACCATGTGCAGATCCGGAGACTACATGCTCTGTCTCTCAGTCTAGAATTCCTAAGAAAAAAATGTCAGTAGGCTTTTCTGGGTCAGTTCTGAAGAGGATAGTTCCCTACTCTGCACCTGCTCTGACTGTGAACAAGAGCACACATGGATATGTAAAAACACATCTTGTGCCGCCAAAGATGCCTTCACTTAACATAATCCCACTGCATCCCAAGGGAGGGTGTGCGTTAAACATGAAGCAGCTCTCTAGTTGAGATGACACAGTAGAAACGAAGTATGAGAGGCTGCATAGGCAGAAGGTGATTAAGGGGACACGAGGCCTTAATCATAAGGCCAATTATTCATAAAGACAATGTGGATTTGAAGTTTAAAGGTAGAAGACATTTCTGTCTGATGCAGATTGGAAACTTCATGGAGGTAAAAATTGAGTTACACTTTGAAGGTTAAATGGTCCCTGGAGTTTTGAAGGTTTATTCTCTTTCCCTGTGGTAACAGTTTATATCATACGTAACATAATTTATGTAGCAAGGGTAGTACCCAGAGAACCTAGGAGGGAAAGGGAACCTGACACCTGGGGGAAAATTCATGATGGGGCAAGAGGCTATTGAGTTCTGTAAGCAGAAATCAGCAAGAGGTCTGAGGGTAGAATAGCAGTTCCAGACAGTGTGGTGACTGCACTGAAATTTTTCCGATGCCTTTACTCTGGTGGCAAAGGTATATCCTGGAAAGGAGCAAGCTAAATGTGAAACAGAGTGGTCCAAGTGAACCGAATAACATGTTTTGGTTTAATGTTGCTCTGAGAACCTTCAAAAAAACAGACCACAGGAAAGGGAGAGTATTTCCATAGTGGTAAAGGAAGGTAAAGAGAAGGGGGCAAAAGAGGATGAGATGGTTGGATGGCATTACTGAATCAATGGACATGAGTTTGAGCAAACTCAGGGAAATAGTGAAGGACTTGGAAGCCTGGCGTGCTACAGTCCGTGGGGTCAGAGTCAGACACAACTTAGCAACTGAACAACAGGAAAGGAAGGTAAACAGGAGAGTAGGAGAGTGACAAGTAGTCTCAGGAGCTGAGGTGGAATAGCAGCAACAGTGTGAGCAGGCCTAGGATCTGGAGACTTCTTGAGTGATCAGATGACAAAGGGAACCTTAAGAAAGGCTTTGTTACCCAAATGAGAAGGCAGGTATGGCATTAGCAATATTTGCCTGTTACTCTCATTTGTTATCTATAAGGTAGTGAGGGAGCATTTAAGTTGTATATAAATGATTTCAGTAATACCTGCCCACACTCCCACCCTCCAATTTAAAGTCCTCCTCATCCCAGAATGATTGTGGCGTCATCTTAAGCATTTAGATTTTCCACATGTAGACCAGACAGATTGCACAGCTATTTCCTTGAGTTTTCACGCCTTGGTACTTTATATGGTGCCCACCTCTACCTGTATGGGTTAGGCAGCAATCTGGAGCCAGAGCCAGGAGTCAAGGGGTCTGAAGTCTTGATTCAAAGACTTATGTGAATGTAGGTACTGGAGATACAGAAATGCACATACATGATCCCTGACCTCAAAGTTAGTCTACTGAGACACACAGTAAATAGGAAATAATGATGCGATGTAGTAAATGCTGATGGGAATTGAATCTAATCCCCTCTCCCAGACACCAGAGATCTTCCTGGCGCCGTGACTAACTCAGCTAGTCACTGTTATCAGTCAGTTCCCAGCGCCCTATCTATAGAATTCCAGCTGTCAAATTCCAGAAATCTATTTACCTTATCTCACTAAAGAGTGTAACGGTTTAGACTTAAACCTAGAAAGGAATAAGGATGAGTAAGGATTGGTTGCTGGCAGAGCTTAAATGAAATAACACAAACCAGTTTGAGAATATTTTAAATGCGTACATTTTAATAAAAACTATACTTTGAAGTATATGTTAATGAAAGCTGTAGTGGCAGGATATTATTGCTATTATAACTATTAAGTCAACACCTGGTAGAAATTCCAGAAAGTGTCCTGCCTTTTGAGAAACAGTAGGCATATAAACTAAGGGGAGTAAAACCTATCTTGTGGAGCCCAGAGCGGATTTCTTTAAAAAGTGTTCTGGAAATCTCGGGGCACCCGGCACCAATACTCTTCTTCAATACCTCGGTCTTTTCTGAAAACCAGAATGAACCCCGTCCAGCCCGGGAGTCTGTGACAGAGTAGGTCAGGATGCATTTGGCCAAATTGCCTTCCCCTTTCCGTACTCCACTTGTAATGAACACTGCACTTCTTCTTCACGGCATTTCTGCTGTTTTAAATGGCTTCCTGATAGCTCAGTTGGTTAAGAATCCGCCTGCAATGCAGGAGACCCTGGCTCGAGTCCTGTGTCGGGAAGATCCATGGAGAAGGGATAGGCTATCCACTCCAGTATCCAGTACTCTTGGGCTTCCCTTGTGGCCTCGCTGGTAAAGAATCCGCCCGCAATGCGGGAGACGTGGGTTCAATCCCTGGGTTGGAAGATCCCCTGGGAACGGGAAAGGCTACCCACTCCAGTACTCTGGCCTGGAAAATTCCATGAACTCTACAGTCCATAGGATCGCAAAGAGTCGGATACGACTGAGCCACTTTCACATCAGCGTTAAGACCGCATCTTTCCGCCTGCAATCTACCTACCACCCTGCTTTTCTGTCGCAGAAGGGTGAGGAGGACGGCACCGGAAGTCAGGCTGCGCTGAGCGTGGCTCCTTGCCATACCTCATTTCCGGCGGGCTGGCCTGGCACCGTCCCGCCCCCAGCCGGAAGTGTGTTCGGCTCCGGTTCCGCCTTTGCGCCGTCCCGCAGCCTTTGCCCTCGTTGGGGAGGGACTTCCTGTCTCGTGTGTCCAAGTTCCTCCAAAGTTAGGCTTGGCACCGAGGGCCTATGTGTCAAGCGGTGTGTAGGCGGATATGGCCGCAAATTAACTCGGGGCTAGTGTAAAGATACTCGCCCATTCCTTCTTGCAGTTACCCTCGCTCATCCCCTACCGCACCTCCGTGAGGCCTTGGCCTCCTAAGCGCCCAAGCGAGTGTCTGTCGACAGGTTCGGAGAGGGTCATGGAAGCGCGGCCGCCGGCCCCACGGAGCTTCCTCTGCAGGACGCTGAGTCCTTTTCCTCGGGTCTTTGCTGCCGAAGCTGTGGCCGCCGATCCCAAGGCTCTTGTAGAGGACCAGGAACTGTCTTCCTTCGTCTCAGAACCCCAATACCCGGAATCCGGATGGGACCGCCTCCGGGAGCTGTTTGTCAAAGAGTAAAAGTGCCTACGGTCTGTGGGGAGGGGCTACGAAGGAGGTGACCTGCAGCCTGGGTCATCTGGGGCGAAGGACCCCAGGGTGGTGTGATTTATTTTTGTGGGATTTGGAGTTTAATGTAATGTACTCCAAGCTTTTATCCTAACATTGCTATTTGGTAGTTCTATTGATTGACAGGCCGGTTTTCAGATGGAGAGGGTGAGACTAACTGAAAGTAAAAACTTTTAGGAATGTTTAGGGACTCTAAACATAGTGTTTAATATAATCCCCTGACTTTACAAATTAAAAGAATTAGAGCAAGCTACTTAGTGACCCTAGAACCAACATCTGGAGGACTCCAGTATTCTTTCTCGTGTATCACTTGATCCCAGATTCTGATGCTTCTTGAACACTAGCCCTCCTCCCCGCCACAAAAATGGAGGTTGGAGAGAGAACACAGTTGTTAAAATTTTTATTCTGCCAAATAAGGAATGTATTAAAAAAACAGTAGCAACGGTTGTTGCAAAGATATTAGCTGGATTCACAAGTAAAGCGGTGTCAGAATAAATGATAAATAACCCTTTAAATTGAATTAACTTTAATGGAAAACTCAGGATAATTAATTTCATCATTTTTATTCCTCACCGGTGAAAAGTTTTCCCTTTTTATGAAGTACTTTACCATATACTATACTGTAATATCAACTGGTTAAATTAACATTGAAGCTTTATTATGTTGCTGAAATAGAGCAGGGGAGCGAGTGGAATCGTATTTAATTACTTTCTTTAGATTTCATCATCTTATTTTAAAGATAATGAGGCCGCCTTTCCATTGGTCATTCCAGATTTATTGGAGATATTTGTGAACGATCCTATGTAGTACACAACAGAAAAGGTTTATTTTTGTTTATTTATTTATTTTTAATTGGAGATAGTTGCTTTACAATGTTGTGTTAGTTTCTGCCGTACAGCAACATGAAACAGCCATAGGTTCCCTTCCTCTTGAACCTCTCCTCCCAGCCTCACACCCCATCCCACACAAGTAAGTTGTCACAGAGCACCAGGTTGGGCTCCCTGTTGTTACACAGCAGCTTCCCATTAGCTGTCTGTTCACTTTACATATGGTAATGTATATATTTCAGTGGTACTGTCTGAATTCTTCCCGCCCTTGCCTGCCCCTGCTTTGTCTATAAGTCTGTTCTCTATGTCTGAATCTCTATTCCTGCCCTACAAATAGGTTCATCGGTACCATTTTTCTAGATTCCATGTATATGCATTAATATATGATACTCATTTTTCTGACTTAACTTCACTCTGTATAACAGGCTCTAAGTTCATCCACCTCACTAGAACTGACTCAAATTCATTTGAAAAAGGTTATTTTGATCAGCTTTATAAACCACAGAATGTTGGAGCTGAAGGAAATTTGAAAGATAATTTAATATAACTTTCATTGTCCCCTCCATGTCATGGGTGAGGAAACCAAGGTTCAGAATGATTGTGTCTACCTGTAGGTCACTTAGCAGTGGATGACAGAACCAGAACTACAACCCCATTGTTGCTATTTATAGTCTAGGTCTTTTCCACCACTTTTCCCTGTTTGTTTACCATTCCTTAGTTCTTAGGCCCAAGCATGTAACTTCATAGAGTGTCTGCTGATAATATGGAGAAAAAATATCGCTATGTCATGGAATTTTTCAGAGGATGAAAAAGAGGATATCCTATGCATTTCCTGGCTTGTTAAATCTTCAGCTCTTTTTTCATTTTCTCTTTTCTGAGTTCTCCCACTTTTTATGTAAATGTTTTTGGTTTTATTCATTATACAGGATAAAAATATAAAGTTAAGATTATAGCAGTTTTTCCTATTGATATAAGAATTCGTTTGTCAAGAAATTTTATTTAGGTTTCTCTCGTATATGCGGGAACTATAAGAACTCACTGATTCTGATTTCAGAAATGTGGTTGTTAGAATTAGATAAATTAGATAGAATTAGAATTAGATACACACTTGTACAGTCTCAGAAGAAAGCAAGTTAGTAGTTTGTAAAAAATTAATATTCAGTAGTTTACTTATGTAGGAAGGCCATTACTTCTAGTAACTAAACACTTACAAACTTAGCTGTTTGTTAGAGCAATTTCCAGAGGACATCTTGGAAGCTGCAATATAGCTTCTAGTTTCTAATGCTTTTGAGAGTAATAGATTGAATGAGATGGTAGCTTTCCCCATTTATTTTAGGTTGGTCTGTGCTGCCCACTGCATCATGAGCTTTCTCATTCAGTGGTCTTTAATAGTACAGGCCCATCTGAGCATGACATAAAAATTAAATATTCAGAAAGATAAAATTTTGGGGTTTTTTTATGTATAGATATTCATTCTTGCATACATTGTCCTAAAATCCCATAAGTTTTTATAATTTCCAAAAGTTATCTAAAAATTCAAAAAGGGAATTGTTAATTTCTGCATCCAGTTTATAAATTCTTTCTGTTTCCAGGGATATAGTAGAGCTGTAATAGTCATCAAATAAAATAACCCTTTAAAAAACCTTTTTATTGCAGTATAAATAAAATATGCGCCTAGAAAAATGTACATAGGTATACCTGTCAGTGACTTTTCACTAAACCTAACTCTGTATCCAGCCCTAAGAGACTGTTAGTGTCCCAGAAGCTCCCCCTTGTGCCCCTTCTCTGTCACTACCTTCCCAAGAATGACTACTAACCTAACTTCTGAAAGCATAGATTAGTTTTGATTGAGATTTGAGCTACTTGTAATATAATTATTTAATTCATCAGAAGGTTTAATTGGTTCTGCCCATCATGAAAAATTTAAGTCCTGTTTAGCATTTGGGATAATTCTGATCATACTGTCTTTTGGAGAGCAGTATCCATAAACTAATCCCAAACAACATTGTCTTTTTGATGTTTTAGTGAACAGCAGAGAACTTCAAAAGAACTTCAGGATATTTACAAGGCAGCAGTTTCAGCGGGCATCATCGGCTGGGCATATGGGGGAATACCAGCATTTATTCATGCTAAACAGCGCTACATTGAGCAGAGCCAAGCAGAAGTTTACCGCAACCAGCTTGATGCTGTGGTATGTACTGGTGTTCTTATAGTATTTGCGAACATGCCAGTTTTAGCTGTTCACTTTATACTTAATCATCTAGTTAGATAGTAGGGTTGAGAAGATTTAGGAAACAAAGTCTGTACTCAGCAACAATGGAAGTGCTAATGCTATAGTGCATACTCAAACTTTGTCAGACCACTTTTCTTACTAGAATTGATCATGACCATGGCTCTACTTTCTGAAATATATTTCTAATCTCCTGCTAAATCATCAAGGCTCAGCTGTAGTGTATTTATGCTATTCAGAAAGCCTGTGTGCAGTCCACTAGCTCACACTAAAATAATCAGTAACATTTAGAGCTTTACAGTTTGTTGAGTGCTGACTCATTTGTTGTATCTTAAATCTGTACGTCAGTTCTATTGTCCTAGTGAGGAAGTTATGGCTCAGAATTTTTTGTTTTTTAAAATTTGTGGTGTTTTTTTTAATTGTGTCAAGTTTTAAAAGTTGCAAAAGTAGTGCCAGTGTCCTGTAATGTCCATGAGGGATTGATTCCAGGACTCCTGTGGATACCAAAATCCACAAATGCTCGAGTCTTTTATTTTAAAAAAACCATAGTACCATATGTCCCCCATATCCGTGGTTCCACTTCCTCAGGTTCCAAATCTGGGGATACTGAGAGCTGACTGTACAAAGAACTCCTGTACACCTTTCAGTCAGATTCTCCAAATGTTAACATTTTACCACGTTTGCTTTCTTATTCTCTCTGTATAAGGCATGCTGTTATTTTTTTGTGAAGTGCTTGGGAGTATGTTTTAGACATGGTGAATGCTTCAGCATACATTTCCTAAAAAACAAAGACATTTTCTTACACAACTACAATATTATCATGCAGTTCAGGACATTAATACTGATAGTGTACTATTATCTTATTAATGGACTTTATGTAAATTTTGCTTATTGTCCCACTAACATTATTTTTAAAGTAAACAAGTTATTAAAATTTTTTTCTGGTCCAGGATCTAGTACTGGATCAGATGTTGAATTTGCCTGTTGTGCCTCTCTAGTCAGTCTCCTTTAATTTGGAACAGTTTTTCTATTGTTCTTTGACTTTCATGACCTCAATATTTTTTAAGACTTGGGCCTTTTATTTTGTATTGTAGAATGTCCCACGATTTGGACATTTGATGTTTTCTTGCAATTAAATTTCACTTAAGTGTTTTCACAGGAATACCCTACAATTGATACTGTATCCTTCCCAGTAAGTAATGATAAGGAGCATGAGATACCTATTTGTCCCTCTACCGGGGATACTTAACTTTAATCACTTAATTAAGATGGTCCTTGCCATGTTTATCCACTATAAAATTATTGAGTTTTTCCCTTTGTGGTCAATAAGTATCTTAGGAATACTTATTAGATACTTTGAGACTATGCAAATATCCTGTTTTTCATCAGTTTTTCACCCTCTGGTTTCAGTAGTCAATGCTGATTCTTTCCTAAAATAGTTATTACGGTGGTGGTAACCAAATGGCCATTTTCTAATTCCATCGTCCATGTATATTTATTGGTTAGTATTCTTCTATAAGGAAGAGCTTTCACTTTTCCTTTATTTGTCCATTTATCCATTTATAATTTATTCAGTGTGGACTTGTTGACTCATGTTATTCTGTGGTTTTCTAATCCATTATTATCATTTATTTTGATACCTGGCTTGTATTTAGACTGTTGAAACCCCTTCAGGATAGCTCCTGTGTCCTTTTAATGATGTCTTCATTAGTCTTTGAGCACATCTTTACTTTGGGGCACAGCATGGTGTTTCTGGTTCATCTTTCCAAGCACCAGCCTTGTTTCTTTTAAAATGGCGTTTAAATGACTCAGGGAACTCAAACAGGGGCTCTGTGACAATCTAGAGGAGTGGGATGGGGAAGAACGTTTGGGAGGGAGGGGACATGGGTGTGCCTATGGCTGATTCTTGTTGATGTATGACGGAAAACCACAAAATTCTGTAAAGCAATTATCCTTCAATTAAAAAAAAAAATAAAGTGGCAAAAAGAAAATGGTATTTAAAAACCAAGATCTGGGGCTAGGCATGCTCATTGCTACTGAGGTATGATGGTGTTTAGGCAGATAGAGCTAGGAAATGTGTATGTATGTGTGTGATTTGTATACACTTTCATACATATATATCTCTGTTTCTGTATTTGTCTACCTGTTTACTAAAAACCATGAGTTTGCACTGATACCTTTCAGAGAGGTTTTGACTTGCGTAGTATCATACAGTAGTTAAGACTACACCTAGGGATTCTGTCAGATTCTTTAAAAATCTAGGCTTTACCCTCTCAGTATTATGCCAGACTTGCTTCATGGTGGTTAATGAAAATGAGCAGTGGAAACAGACAACCTGACTTCCAATTCTGACTTTATTCTTTGTTGGCTGAGTGATCTTGGTTAGAAACTTCCTTTTTATGCCTTTTAACTCCTGCTTGAAGAAAATGTTGTAAAGATTAAATGAGGTAATATGTTAGCAACTTTTACATAGAAGGTGGTCAGTAAAGATTGGGGTTTTTTTCTTCCTTTCTTCCTCTCGTGCACATCTGTATTACTTTAATCCATACCATTTATAGTTTACTCAGTGTTCCTTCTTTATTTTCTGTTTTTTCTTTTCCCCACAATTTCTTGGAAAAAAGCGTGTCTAATACTGATTTTATGTCTGTCATAGTATTTGTCATATTGATTGTTAGTTGCTATTTAATTGATGAATTACTTGGTTCACACTGCATTTCTTAGTTCCTTTTATACCCTGTGATAGAATAGAGTGCACATGGTACATTTGTTTAAGTTTCAGTAATTGAAGAATGATATTCCTAGAGATTTTCTATTGTTTCTATCTATTTAGGTGTCCCTACCTATCCTACCTATTTCCTAGCTGACATTCCTCCACCACAGTTTTAGAACAGGGAAAGTATCAAGGTGTCTCGGAACCTCACAGCCTTTTTTATTAACTTTAGCAATCTGCCCATCGTGCTGCTACACGAGGCTTCATCCGGTATGGCTGGCGCTGGAGTTGGAGAACAGCCATGTTTGTGACTATATTCAAGTAAGTTCTCTGAATCGTCATGAAGGATTTTAGGTATTCTTTTAGGAACACATTGTTTTAACAAATGAAATTATAAAATCTGAACACCCATGTAAAAGTGATCTATGATACCTTTTTCTCAAGAACTGTTATCTATTTATGCAAAAGATTGGTCCAGCAGTAGTTTTGTGTCCATGGATGATGGTCTGCCAGGCTTCTCTGGTGGCACAGTGGTAAAGATTCCTCCTGCTGTTGCCAGAGATGTGGGTTAGATCCTTGGGTTGGGAAAATTCCCCTGGAGGAGGAGGAGGCAACCCATTCCAGTGTTCTTGCCTGGAAAATTCCATGGACAGAAGGAGCCTGGAGAGCTATAGTCTGTGGGGTCATCGCAAAGTGTTAGACATGACTGAGCGCTTTGCACAACTGAGCACTCAAGCACATGAAGGCGTGCCAACTAGTATCAAAATAGATACAGGGCTGCTAAATCAGAGGAATTCTGCAGAACTTTTCTTTACTTTTCTGTTGCTTATTGGCATGTTATAGCAATCTGAAACACACTCACTGAAGGAGCCTACAGGGACCAGGGATTGACATAGTAGGCTCTTCTAAACTAACACGTATCACTTTAGTGAAAGTTAAAGTCAAGAAGGTAATTGAGATACGCTTTAAATTTTGTTTTCTTCTTCCTTCCTAGTACAGTTAACACTGGTCTAAATGTTTACCGAAATAAAAATGCCTTAAGTCATTTTGTCATTGCAGGAGGTAAGACATTTTTGTTCATATTTCATATTTCAATCTCAAATATGGTTTAGGGAACATGTAAGGTCTTATAAGTCATGGCTTCTGAATTCTTAGGTTGGCTTCTCATCACATCTCATTTAACATTCATGCAAGATATATGGAAAATGTCCTTGGTCTTTGGTATACTTAGTGAACAAAACATAAAAAAGTCTTTGCCTTCATTGAGTTTTATCATCTAATGTCTATGGGATAAAATAGGTTGCTATGATAAAAAGTAATAAATAGGTGAGGAGGTAGGATCTAATGTGGACAGGCTGATCAATTTCTAAGGAAATGACATTTAAGCTGATAGCTTAAGAATGGGAAAGAGCAGGCCTTGCAGAGAAGAGTCACCTAAGCAGGGGTAACGTCAAGGGTGAAGGCTCTAAGGTTTCTCAAATGTAGGATAATATGACTGCAACATAGTGAATGAGGGGAAGAGTGGCTTGAGAGAATTGTGAGGTGAAGTAGAGAGGAGCCAGATTTTTCATGATAAGAAATTAGATTTTGTTTTAAAGCACTCTGCCTCTGGTAGACATGCCCTCTTTAAAATGAACATTTAAAAAAGTGTTGAACATTTTCATTACATTTCTAGTACAAATCCAGCACATTTCCGGAAATGTAAATGAAGTTAACTGCCATTTAGATGCAAACATTCACTAATTCATGTATATTCCCTCACATAAAAAAAAATACATATGCTTCACATAACAGTTTTTTACTTTTTGTTTGGAAATAGCTTCAAGCTTATAGAAAGTTGCAAAAATAAAAGTAATACAAGGAATACCATGAGCAGTATCCTTTAGTACAAAGATTCTGTTATTGTTAAGAACTTTTTTAAGCTCCCCACCCCATGCCTATCCTGTTTCTATTTTTTTCCCCATCTATTTGCCGTGAAGTGATGGAACCAGATGCCATGATCTTAGTTTTTGAATGTTGAGTTTTAAGCCAGTTTTTTCACTCTCCTCTTTCACCTTCATCAAAAGGCTCTTTAGTTCCTCTTCACTTTCTGCCATTAGGGTGAAGTGACAGACTTTATTTTCTTGGGCTCCCAAAATTACTGCAGATGGTGACTGCAGCCATGAAATTGAAAGACACTTGCTCCTTGAAAGAAAAGCTATGACAAACCTAGACAGTGTATTGAAAAGCAGAGGCATCACTTTGCCAGCAAAGGTCTGTCTAGTCAAAGCTGTGGTTTTTGCAGTAATCAAGTATGGATGTGAGAGTTGGACAATAAAGAAGGCTGAGTGCTGAAGAATTGATGCTTTTGAACTGTGGTGCTGGAGAGGACTCTTCAGAGTCTCTTGGACCACAGGGAGATCAAACCGGTTAATCCTAATGTTAATCAGTCCTAAATATTCATTGGAAGGACTGATGCTGAAGCTGAAGCTCTAGTGTTTTGGCCACCTGATGTGAAGAACCAACTCATTGGAAAAGACCCTGATGCTGGGAAAGATTGAAGGCAGAAGAAGGGGACAACAGAGAATGAGTTGGTTGGATGGCATCACAATTCAATGGACATGAGTTTGAGCAAACTCCGGGAGATAGTGAAGAACATGGTGTGCTGCAGTCCATGGAGTTGCAAAGAGTTGGACATGACTGAGCGACTGAACAACAGCCACCACCCACCTCTGGCTGCAAAGCATGTGGAATCTTAGTTACCGGACTAGAGGTTGAACCCACGCTGTTGGCAGTGAAAGTGCAGAGCCCTAATGTCTGGGCCGCCAGGGAATTCCCAGTTACTAACATTTTAGCCAATTTGCTTTATCACTTATGCTCTTTGTTTTAGGTGTACTCTCTCTTTTTCTGTGAATACACAGGCAAACACACATATACATAATTTGAGCTTAACATTTTAATGAAAACATTTAAAAACATGAAATGAGAGATCAGTATTAATAGCATTGGAGCAGCTAGAACTTGCCCTGTTTTAACTTGTGAAAAATTTTACATGGATATTCTATAGTGCCTATATCCAAAGAAAACTTGTGTTTCTGCCCTCACTTGCTCCTCATATTTACTCCTGCTATATGTTTTTTGTCATCTACCCTGTTAAATTCCAAAACTGAAAATCAGTTAATGATGTGGTTCTGCCCTTTATATCCCCTTTCCAAACTTCTAGTTCTGTCAGTCTTATTTCTTAAGTATTTGGACTCTCTCACCTCCTCTTTTCCCACTGCTACTGCAGGTTTTCCCTGTTTATCATCTTGGTTTGCTTCAAACCTCTACTGTCATCTGATTTTTTTTTTGAAATATGAGTATGATTTTAGCACTTTTCTGCTTCAGACTTCATCACACTAAGGTCAGTTCTTTTTTTTTTAAGGTCGGTTCTTGACCTGATCTCCGTGTACCACTCTTACACGACCCTTATAATCTACTTTGATTTCTCAAACCCAGCATATTCTTGCTTTACAAGAATTCTTGCTTGAATCCAACTTTCCACTCCCATAACTAATTTTATTCAGCTCCATACTTAACACCTGTCTTTCAAGGTTGAGTACATCTGTCTGCCTCAGCTTCCTCAGAGGGTTCTTCTAGCTCCCATTTTCCTCTCTTGGGTGCCTTTCCCCTGTGTTCTCATAATTCACTGTAAACAGTTTTATCAAAGCATTTATAACACTGTGTTGTAGCAGTTTACTTGTTTTGCTTCCCTACTAGACAACTCGCTAAAATTCAGAGACAGTGTTTGCCTTTTATGGCACAATTGTTTGACATATAGCAGGGTAGAGTAAAGGTTTCTCAATTGGATGTAAATATTACTAAAATAAGAATAGAAAAATATATATGATAGAAAATATATTTTTATCTCAAACCAGCAACCAACATTAAAATAAATAACACTAAAATTTAAAAAAATTTATCCTGAAGTCAGAGTCAGGTAAGGAGGTCTTCTCTTACCACTATTGTTTGAACACTTATAAAAGTATTTTCAGTATCCAGGGAGCTTGGCAAATCCTTTCCTCCAAAAGTAATAATAAAATTGGGCAAAGTTATCAAAAACAACCTCTTAAAGATCCTGGAACTGAGCAAGGGCACACAACAAGTTGAGAAGCATTTATTTAAGAATTTCTACTAAATCTTGGTAAGAACAATGGGAGTCTGTAGTGTTTCAGCCTGAGGCTGCTGCCACCTAATGCCGAACTCCATGATATAAAAGTTCCACAAGGGCAGGGCAGGCTGGGAAGACCAATACTAATGTTGGAGATGACTGACTTGATTTGGAGCAGAGCACAGAAAATTCTGTGCCTCAGGGTGTTGCTGAAAACAATAGCAAACACTTAGGAAAGAACAACATCACACAGCTAACTGGAGGTTTTGGTGTTTGGGGCAAGCAGTCGTTTAGTGGATGAGGTAGAATTTTACCAAAGACATCCAGAGAACAAGAAACCCAACGGAGACTTCATTAAGAACCTACTAATCCCCAGAACTCCAGAAAGTTACCTGTCTGTGTAAGCACACTCAGGAGAGACTGGTGAGGGCCCTAGCAAGCTGCTTATCTGCTTAATTGTGAGGCCTCATGAACACAGAAAGTAAAAGCCAGATTTATAAACTGCCTAAACCTTGACTGTTCTTCAAGCCACAGACAGATCCATTGACAAAAGGTGACAGCCTTACTGGCTTAAAATGTGTAATCACAGCCACTGACAAATCACTGGCTGTCTGCCAAGCTAGTGTGATTCCTAGGAAGCCAGACATAAAACAGAGACCTCTGTGGCTGCACTCTACTAAACAAGAAAACTAAGACTCCACAGAATTGGTTCAGGCAAATCACTATAGCAAAGGACCACAGCCATGCCCCTAGGTAGGAAGATATTCCAACTCCAAGTTGTAGCAGACAGAAGACTTTAAGCGTTTAAAATAATTAAAATGTGATGATGGTTATCAAACAGAAAATATCACTAAAGATAGAAATTATTTTTAAGAGTCAAATGAATATTCTGGAGTTGATAAATACAGTAATGGAAATTAAAGATTCACTGGAGAGAAGGCCCTCAACAGCCAGTTTGAGAGAGTGTGGGAGAATCAATGAACTTGAAGATAGATCAATATAGGTTATCTTTTATGAAGGACAGAATTTTTAAAAATGAAGACAAATGAATAGAGCCTCAGAGATCTGTGGGACACAATCAAGAATATGGATAATGGAGAGGAAAGGAAAAAAAGGGAAGGAAAAGAATTTTAAGAAATTATGACCACAGACTTCCCAAATTTTATGAAAAATATCTACACATCCAAGAATCTCAACAAACTCCAGGAAGAATAAATGTGAAAAGATTCACACCTAGACATAATAGTTACACTATTGAAAGATAGAGAAAAATCATGAAATAGAAAAGTTAAAAAATGAATATATTATACTTAAATAAGAAATATGAACCTCAAATGTTAATGTTTAAAAATGTTACCACCTGAAATGGCATTTGTGTTGTGCATAGTGAAAGAGGAAAATGAATGGACATCTTGGGTGTACAGTCTTAGCGGTAAGGAAAAAGGACCTATGCTCCAGCCACCAGGTGGCAATGTAGGCCAACTGCCCACTTGCAGGCATGCTGGAGAGGTGAAGCTTGGCAGTACAGAGCCGGTGAGGCTGGGGACGTCCCTGGTGGTATGGCCGTTCTACTGTAGGAGGCACGGGTTCTGTCCCTGGCTGGGGAACTAAGATCCCACATGCCATGCAGCGTGTCCAAAAAGAAAAAAGAAAGGGCGAAGCTGGGGAAAGACATGAACTGCAAGTGGCTAGTGAAGATTTTTATTGTTTATTTGGAGAAAACTTTCCTTAAAGCAGGAAGAAATAAAAGAGGTAGAAGTGAAGAAATAACAGATTTTTAAGGTGAGGTTAGCACAAAAGCAGAATGAGAAGAGGCTGGGTCCATAGAACCCACTGAGCAGTTCTGTTAAAGGGACGTTTCTTCCTTTAAACTTGCAGAGTGGATGAGAACCTGGCCATATGAGAAGTCTAGGTTGTGATATATTAATGTTGGGTTCAAAAAGCTTACTTGGAGATTTATGTCCTTATCGAAGGAACATGTTTAAATGGAACTCTGGTGTTTAAAAATGATTTGATACTGCTTTTTGTTTCTTTTAAAATAGCTGTCACAGGAAGTCTTTTTAGAATAAACTTAGGCCTGCATGGCCTAGTAGCTGGTGGCATAATTGGAGCCTTGCTGGGGTAAGTGTTAACATACTTTGATTCTAAGTTAATATAACTTATTAATTAATTATTAATTAATTCATTATTGCCTTGCCTGTTAAAAATCTGAATCATTTCTAAAGAACAAATTTAATCCTTAGAGGATTTAATCCCATAAAAGGTCTCTAGTCTTGTATTGAGCTTCCCTAGTGGCTCAGTCAGTAAAAAATCTGCCTGCCGTGCAGGAGACCTGGGTTCAATCCCTGGGTTGGAAAGATCCCTTGGAGGAGGGCATGGCAACCCATTCCAGTATTCTTGCCTGGAGAATCCCCATGGACAGAGGAGCCTGGTGGGCTGCAGTCCTTGGAATCACAAAGAGTGATTCCAAAGAGTTGGACACAACTGAGCGACTAAGCATAGCACAGCACAGTCTTGTATTGGTAGTAGCTTTGATTGTCCAGTTCTGATTGTATCCCAGTTGTTGATTTTACTTCTGGTCTTTACTGGGTAAAAACTGTTTAAATATCATTAACACCTGAAACTAAGGTTTGAACACAGATACTTATAAAGAGTAGGAAAAAGGAATAAGAAACAGCTAACAAGCACATAAAAAAAAATATATGGGGGTTAGGTTTGTTTATTTAGTTTAATAAATTTTAAGACTTTTCTTCTCCAACTTTTTACTTTGAAACATTTCAAACCTGTAGAAAAGTTGAGGTAATTAGTATGTTGAACACCCATATAATCTTCACTTAGATTCACCATTTGTTCACATTTTTCCATATTTGTTTTCTCTCTCTCAGTATTTGTGTGAGACATGTGTATATTTCTTTTTGTTTGAACCATTTGAAGTACTTGAGACCTCATAATTCTTCAGCCCTAAATACATCAGCATGTATTTCCCAGGAGAAAGAATATTCTCCAATGATTTCACAGTACAATTATCACAATAAATGATTTACCATTGATTCAATACTATTTAAGATAAAGTCCATATTCAGAATTCCTGTTATTACAATAATGCTCTATGTGTGTGTGTATATAATATATGATTTTGTAGAATCCCGGATTAAATTGTATTTTGTTGTCATGTCTCTTTAGATTCCTTTAAGCTAGACTAGTTCCACGCCTGATTTTCCCCCAGAATATTTCTCAGTTTTGTTTGATTATCCCCTCATGATTAGATTTGGGTTTAACGTTTTCATCAAGATTACAACACAGGCAAAGTTGTGTCCTTCTCAGTGTATGTCAAGAGACATATTATGTCACCCCTTGTAAGTGATATAACTTTTCTGTTGCTGTGTAACAAATTAACCACACACTAAGAAGCTTCAAACACTACCCATTTATTATATCACTTTTCTGTAGGTCCGAAGTCTGGATGGGCTCAGATGGGTTCTCTTCTTAGTATTTCACGAGGCTAAAATCAAGGTGTTGGTCAGGCAGGCTCTTACCTGGAGGCTCTGTGGGAAGAATTTGTTTCCATAAAATTCAGGTTGTTGACAGAACCATTGTGACTGTAGGTCTGAATTCCCTGTTTCCTGGGTGGCTGTCAGGCACCATCTTGTTCCTAGAGGCATCCACATTCCTTCTCCATGCCCCCTCCATGTTCAAACCAGCAGCCAGCATGTTGAATCCTTCTCATACTTTGAATCTCTCTGACTTCCATTCTGCCACCAACTGGAAAAAACTCTGTATTCAGAGGGTTCACACACATAATCTCCTTTTTGATTAACTCATTCAAGTGATCAGCAACCTTAGTTACATCTGCAAAATCCACTTTGCTGCATAACATAATCATGGGCATAATTTCTCATCATATACTCATATTTGAGAAATTAGGGCAGGAAATTTTGGGGGACCATTTTAGAATTCTGCGTAGCACATTTGGTATTTACTAAATTTCCCCACTGCAAAGTTATCTATTTCCATTGTGTTTAATAAGTAATCTGTGGGGTACGGTAGTGTGAATTATCTACTCTCCAGCTATTTTTTAGTGGTTTTAATGATCCATTGATGATCCCTAATGTAATCAGTTATTATTTAATATAAAACTGATTACAAAATGTTGATTTGCTAGTTTTGTCATTTCTTCTGTCTTTATTAGTTGGCATTCACCTGAATAGAAAGAAGAGCTCTCCCTCACCTTCCAAATTTGTTTTAAAATTCATCATTTGATGATCTGTTGACATTTTTGTTTTCCTGTTAATATACCAACTTGGTTTGAAGGGGAAAATTGTTGAAATTAGCTGCAAAAATTTTTTTTATTGTGGTTAAAAAACACACATAACATAAAAATTACCATCTTAACCACTTTTAAGTGTACAGTTCAGTAGTGTTAACTATATTCACATTGTTGTGCAACAGGTCTCTAGAACTTTTTCATCTTGCAGACCTGAAATTCTGTACCCATTAAACACCGTGCTCCCTTCCCCCATCCCCACACAGCCTTTGGCAACCACCTTTCTACTTTCTGTTTCTGTGATTTTTGCTACTCTGAGTAATTCATATTAGTGAAATCATGTATTTTTCCTTTTGTAACTGGCATATTTCAGTAAGCATAATGTCCTTGATTTTAATCCATGTGACAGGATCTTCCTTTTGGGGACTGTGTAATATTCCATTGTATATACAGTTCCATATTTTGTTATCCATTCATCATCAGCAAACATTTCCACCTAGCAAAAATAATTTTTAAAATGTGGTTACAATGTTAAGTAAGGAATTTAAGTTGTATCAGAGTAAAAAACTCCTTCTCTTTGGAAATATGAACAAAACCCTCATCATTACTGTGATAATTGTTATCTAAGTCATTTTCTCAGTGGGTAACTATTGGCATTCTGAGTGAGACAGTTGTGCCAGACTCTTGAATTTTAGGATATTTTGGCAGCTCCAACCCCCAAAGCCAGTAGCATCCTTCTCCCAACCAAAAGTACCCTTCACATTTCTTGCCCCTTACAGGGTCTGGTCCCATTTCTGGTATGAATTTCTTTTCTGAGAAACCTTCAGTATAAAGCTGCTAACTAGAACTTATAAATACATTTTTTACTAGTTTATTTATCTTTCATGATTTAAAAAAAAAAAAAGAGCCAGTTTATAGACCTGTTGTTTTTATACCAGTTAAATTTAGGATGTTGCAATGATTGTTTTTCCTGTTGTTCAAACCAGGAAGGAAATTATCTTACTCTTTTTTTAATTTGACAAGGATGCTTTAACTGTCAGATGTCTCGGCACCTGTCAGTGAGCCAGTGGTTTGGTTAGTGTTACTCGTGCCTTAGCAGAAATCCTCTCATTCTGCATGGTCTCATGGCTCTTTCTTCTAAACGTTCCTTCTGCCTCCTCCTCAGCACTCCTATAGGAAGCCTTTTGATGGCACTTCAGATGTACTGTGGTGAGACAGTTCAGGAGAGAAAACAGAAGGATCGAAAAGCATTCCAGGAGCTGAAACTGGAAGAACGGTAAGGAGTGTGTTAAGACTGGATTGTTTGGCTTTTGTGTCCGCAGACTGATGCTTTCTGAAACAGGTACTCTAAATTGCTGCTCAAGTCAGACTTTCTTTTTACTGAGTCTTTCACCCGGTACCCTGCTTGGTCTTTAATATTTTTAATTAAGGAGAATGGAAAAATGAAAGATACTAATTGAGAACCTTTCCTTAGATACATTTTTTTAAGTTAAATATTATAAATCTTATTTGGTTGCATATTTTTTCTTTTCCTATGTTTTTGACTGCATTGGAAATTACGTAAAGGAAATGAATAGCAGTGAGTGAGCTTCACTTGGCTTTACTTAAAAGATGATATCCTTGTTTACACATACGTCTATGAACATTACGTAGCATGTTAGGTCTCCACATTTAATTATTATACTTCTTGCTGTGGCTGCAATGGGTGTTAGGTACGTATAGTGGCTCTTCATAGACCAGATGCTACTGAGAAGGATGCAGACTGTCGCTTGTTCATATAGTCACTCCCTGGGATCCAGTGATGGCCAACTTCCTGCTAATTTTTGTAAGATCATCATAATAGTCTGCCGTCTAGTGCTTTGGTACAAATGATTCTCACGGTTCTGCTTCCTGCACACTAAGATGACATCTGCCGCTGCTTCTTTGGTAGTTTGGTAGATAAGAAGTCTTCTTTTTCCCTTGGTTTTATTTGAAACTTCATTTGTGCTACATGCACACACACACACGTACACACTCACATAGACATACATGGAAATTCTTAATATCTATAAACCTGTTGTCCAAGGACTTAGGTACTATAGGAGAAAAAGCATTGATTTGGAGCCAGTGAAACCTTGAAAACAAATCTTAAATACCAGCTAGACTATTAATTCTATGAACATAGATGTTTTCTTTCAAGCCATCAGTTTTCTCAGCTGTTGTAAGGGCAGAATCACACCACAGTGTCCAACATATGTTTGTTCCTTCTTCTTCTCCATAGTAAGAGGGTGAGTGAGATATGAAGCTATTATAAAGCACTTAAAATTCTGACTGCCAGCATAAAATTTGATATTATGGAGGGTTGAAAGCACAGAAGCATTAGCTTATTTCTAGTTCTCTAGGTGTCATGAGACTTCTTTTTTAAAAAAGAATCTTTGAGAAAGGAGTTGGAAAGTAAGGAAAATGCATGATTCTTTGACAGAGGAAGTGACGGAAGGATTAACGTATGGAAAAATATGCACAAGAATTGTATTCCAGTCAGGAAAAGGAAGCTAGAGAAGTGGATCAGTTATTTAGAGTTGAAAAACCTCAAGCATGGGTAAAAAACTGGATTTATAGAAATGAAAAGAGTATTTTGGCAGAAGGAAATAGTGTCACTGTGTCAGTGTCAGAAGTGTTTAGGTTATTTATATGTACAAATATATATGTGGTATTTCTGAGGACAGTTAATAAATAGTTAAGAACTTTTTAAATGTCTGCTTCTTTGCTTGAAAATAACTTCAGTATAGAGAAATCAACAAAGTGAGAATCTGAAAAATTGCCTTAGTAAGCAGAAAATCTAGAACACTGGCTATATTTTCCATAGAGACATAGAAGAAATGATCAAGTCTTCTTATGAAAGTCATGGGTGACCTTGATAATCACTTAAAGAAAGGAAGACACTAATACTTGACTTAGAAGAAGAACCGATCTCTTATTTGAAAATTAGATATTTTAACTCGTAGTAAATATACGTCTGTAGTGGTGTCCTATCTGACTTCTCTGTATCGAGATTACCAATGTTATAACCTTTGTGTGTGTCCTACAAGATCTGTCAACAGAGTTTAACAGAGTGGCAGGGGGTTTCACATCCCCCTCGGCCCTGAGGGCAAGAGCACAGACTGGTTCCAAGGCTCACATACAAGCTCAAGGTGTTTTAGCAACTGCAAGTCACTGCTGAGAGAGCTCTGGAATAGCTTAAGGATCAGAGCTACTGCCCTGGAAATGTCCATTTTGGTAATGTGAGGCTCCTACTTGGCTTGTAAGTGAAACAGGTTATGAGAGAGAAGAAAGTCTTGTACTTGAAGTGCAAGGAGAAGTATTTGCTCATAAGTTGTAGGAGAGAATATGATAAATACGATCTTTCTTAAGAAAGAAAAACTCTAAAATAGAAAAGCAAAAAAGCCAAAAAAATAGAACAGTACTTGCTATATCTTTCTTGTACTTTCATTACAGGAAAGCCAGACTACAATTTACTGACCTCCTCCCTGAAGAAATTGAAAGTAATTTACAGAAAGATCGATCCAAGGATGACGCTCAGAAAATTGAAGCACTGCTAAATCTTCCTAGAAACCCTTCATCAACAGATAAACAAGACAAAGACTAAACATGCTCTGGACTTGAAACTCGGTGGAGAGTTGAAGGGAGCTATGTCACCGTGTCTATAGCATGCCAGTTGCTTGGGCTGCTGACACATGTAAGCGCTGGCATCTGTAGTGGCACAGTGACTTGCTCTTGCTTTTTTTTAACCAAAAATTGGGCTCTTGTACTCTTACTTTACTCTTCCTTAGATTTAAGTACATACTTGTATCTGCATTGATTGATCAATATAGATTTCCTTTCTCTGGATTTTACAATAGTAAATTAAGAGTTCCCAAAAGATTAAAGTTGAATTCTACAGGTTGTAAATTTATTCTTGTAGCCCTTTAAAAGAGTACTGTAGTGATCACTAGGAGAAGGAGAAGAAAGAACCAGGTAAGGCAGATGATCTGTGAAACCCTTGTGCCCTTGGGTCCTAGAAACAGTAAGAACCTAAATGTGTAGTTGCATTTGGTTTTGTTTTAATACAAATCAGAGATGGTTCCTATGCCATTTGAAATAAAATAAAACTTAACAAAAAGGAGGTAGATGAGAATTATTAAAGAAACAGCCCGACCTTGTTCTCTCACTCAGTAATGCTGACAAGTATGTCTCCTGTGGTATACAAGAGCTGCTCAGGGTACACTGTCTCTATACTCCAGGAGCTTGCTGCCTGAGAAGGAAGCTGCCCTGCAGAGTATAACTTTTATTAAATGAGAGGGCAGAATGGCTGAACCAAGTGTACTGAAAGGATTTGTTTTGGCGTTAGACCTCTTAGTTCCTACTCTGACAGTACTGTTGTTCGCATGAGCAGTGCTTGTGAAGCAGCCTAGAGTAGTGGCTAAAGCTGTGGGCCCTGGAGGCAGACCACAGGCCTGGAATCTCAGCCCTGGGGCTTCGCAGTCATGTGACTTACAGCCAAGCCATTTTATTTTAGGTCTCAAGTTTTCACGTCTGTTAAACAGTATGTATCTCAGAATAGATACTAAATGAAATGATGTGTGTAAGACATAGCACAACACTGTGGCACACAGGACATTGTCTAACAACAGATATTAGCAGTTAAAAGGATATGAGAACCTCTGCACCAGCATAATCATCCCATTCGCAAATTGCTGACAGATTGGCAGTTTATTGTTTTATTCATGCCCATGTATAGATTAAATCTTTCAAGGGAAATTATAAAATTAGATGGTTGGTTTTAAAATAATTTTATTAATAAAGTAAAATATAACTCCTTTAACACATTTATTAAATGTAATAAGCAATAATTTACTATAATTTATTTAAAGTACAAATAAGCTGTCTCTTAGGTTTGTACTGGCTATTACTTTTTTTTAATCATGTCCAAGGATTATGACTCTTAATGAAGCAATTCCTGGGCTTTTTTTTTTTTTTTTTGGTTATTGTTTTTTAATTCTTGTAAGTCTACTACCTTTATTTTCTTTTGAATTTTGTTCTGTAAGAAACCATTTAAAAGTGTACCCCTGTTCCTCAGACTGTATAGAATAATCTAATTTTTATAGCTACTGAAATGAAACATTTTAAATCCTGCCACATTTGAGAAACTTGGTCAAACTCTTGCTGTTCAACTCCAGATTTTCAAATGAGAATGTCTAACTGACCAGGTCCACTCCTGGTCCAGTGAGCATGGAAGGCAATTTCAGAGAAAGAGGAGTCTTGAGTTAAGTCATGTAAGAACAGCAGTTGGCCACTTCTTTCTTTTCACTTCCCTGACGTCAGGGGGATCCAGAAATACTGCAAAGCAAAAGCCACTTTAGGGATCTGAGGAAGCCCTTTGGAATGCTGTTTTCATTACTTCAATCAATTTCTGCTAAAGACAGCTTACTCTTTAGTACATACACAATGAAATGATATCATTTTAAATGAGAACCTTCTCATAAAGATTTTACAAATGAGATTAAACGAGCATAAAGCCATTTAAGGAGAGTATCAGTCCAATGTGAACCAAACATTACCACTCTCCAACCTTACTAGTGCTTTGGGGTGTACAGTAAGTCCCCTACGTATGAACGAATTCCGTTCTGAGAGCGTGCTTGTAAGTCCAGCAAAATTAGCTTAGGGACCCAGCTAACACAATTGGCTGTATACTGCTGCTTTTACGCTTCTGGACATCCTGGGCTTGAAATAAAGATGCTGTACTACTGTACTCTATATAGTACTGTAAAGTACACAAAAGCACAGTCACTTATAGAGAATGCGTGAGACAGTGTACGCCAGACACGTGAACTGACTTACATGATTGGACATGTGAATGCACGTTCACAATTTTGAAAGTTTGCCACTTGTTAATAAGTGCAAACAGAATGACTTTATTTACAGATTTTGCTGAATTGTTTTTTTATAGGAGCAACTAAAAAATCAATACTATGAAAAGTCCAAATGAATGCTTTTTGATAATTGCTTGGGAAAAAGTTGGTAAGCTTTTATATACAATACAATATTTACTTTTCTACACAAAGTAAATATTGTATTAGAGAACAAGGGCATAACAATATATGTAATACACAGTGCCAATCTTTGTGGTTAAGACTGAGGCTATCAATAAACTGTTAAGGAGAAAAATGCAAATTTCCCTAAGAAAAGATTTAGAGAAAGTTGTGTAAGTGTGCAAAACACACACTTTTTTCTGTTTAAAATTTATGATCTAACCAATAACTTATTCTAGAAAGTAACTACAAATGAAATAGCTCATAAGTTCACTTTTGAATTAAAAATTGGCATAATACCTATTTTGTTACTTCAAAGACTTTTAAAGGAATTAAAATTTATTTTTAGTTAAAAGTTCACAACTTGGGGGTTCATATGTAGGGGACTTACTGTATAAGTCATTCATCCTACATGTCAGAGGAAATTAGTTTTAGATGGATCTACTTTCTCCTGAACCTAGTTGAGAAGTGGGAAAGCCAAAAAGGAGAACACAGTGAGAATAAAATCCTGGCTAAATACCAGTAATATTTCCATTGTCTTCTAGGTGTACTTAAAACAGACTTCCCATACATTAACATTAGATTGCTTTTGACAGCATGACATCCTCCATTCCTTCATCACACCAAGTCTTTTGAGATGGACCTAGATGATACTGAATAAATTCTGTTTCCAGAAGCACTTTGATGGATACATGTGTGTGTATACACACAAAACAGTCAGTAGCACAGAGCCCGATTCGTGAAGGAAAAGAACACCAGAGCCAGAGCACCAAATCTGGGTTCTGGCCCTGACCTTTGTAATTCAGGTCACCACGCAGGACTTCGAGATCCTTGTCATTAGTAAGTGGTTTTCACTAATGTCTCTTCCAGGCCTAACGAATTCCATGTTTCCAAATCCTTGGGCAGGGTCACCAGAACTACTTCTGTCCCCATCATACTCCTCTAGTCACTTTCAGCAAAGCCACTGGAGTGAAGGGGCTCCTAGAGAACAGATACAGGAAGGTCGAGGTGGGATAACCCTGGCTGTTCGCAGAAGCACCAAGAAGAGGCCAATCTCAGATAGAGGTAGGACCTGAAGAAAACATTTAAAAATTTTTTTATATTTTTTTATCGCAAGGGTATTCCCAGCTTGAGGTACCATTATAGATACTAATCTTGATGGCTAAATGACATAAAGGCAGGTCTAAAGTATGAGAGAATTTAGGACAGGTCTGACGAATTTTACTACAGAAAATATTGCATTATTATGTACCAGCAGTCACCAACCAATCAAACATTATCGATAAAGGTGCTCACTCAGCTATGTGTGGGACAAAGGTGTATCAGGCATGCTTGCTCTTCTCAGTAAGCCTACAATTTGGTAAAGAATGAAAATAAACCCAGGGTGGAGAGTGATGTGCCTGAGAGAGTACAACTGTGGCGGTCAGAGGCAGAGCTGCTTGAACTGGACAGCATGGCCACAGAAGACTTGTGTAGGGGATTGCGTTCCAGGCTTCCTTCAGGTGACTGAGCAGAAAACTTTTAAGATGGAAGGAAAGTCAGGGAAATGCAAGGTAATTGCAGAACTGAGGGGAACATTCTGGGAAGGGCATCCTGGGGAATGAGTAAGTTGTAAGGAAAGCAGAATTGGAACCTGAGAGACTGCTGTGGGGGAATTACACATAGGCTGCTATGGAGCCATGAAAGGAATCTGAGCTTGATGTCCAGTTTGGGTTCTGGTTCTTTATCTGTCTGACTTAAGGCAGATCACTCAAGGTCTTGGAGGCTTGAGTTTCTCTCCATAAAACCGATCTTGCTCAGATCACCAGCCCAGGTTGGATGCATGAGATGGGTGCTCAGGGCTGGTGCACTGGGAAGACCCAGAGGGATGGGATGGAGAGGGAGGCGGGAGCGGGGATCGGGATGGGGAACACATGTAAATCCATGGCTGATTCATGTCAATGTATGGCAAAAACCACTACAATATTGTAAAGTAATTAGCCTCCAATGAATAAAAATAAATGGAAAAAGAAAAAAATAAAAATAAAAAGTAAAAAAAAACAACAAAAAAACCCCGATCTTGCTTATAGAGATTTTTTATAAGATGAAATAATGCTTTTGTAAAGAAAACTAAGATCATGGCATCAGGTCCCATCACTTCATGGCAAATAGATGGGGAAACTGGAAACAGAGACTTGGGCTCCAAAATCACTGCAGGTGGTGACTGCATCCATGAAATTAAAAGACACTTGCTCCATGGAAGAAAAGCTATGACCAACCTAGACAGCATATTAAAAAGCAGAGATATTACTTTGCCAACAGAGGCCCATCCAAAGCTATGGTTTTTCCAGTAGTCATGTATGGATGTGAGAGTTGGACTATAAAGAAAACTGAGTGCCGAAGAATTGATGCTTTTGAACTGTGGTGTTGGAGAAGACTCTTGAGAGTCCCGTGGACTGCAAGGAGTCCAACCAGTCCATCCTAAAGGAAATCAGTCCTGAATATTCATTGGAAGGACTGATGCTGAAGCTGAAGCTCCAACACTTTGGCCACCTGATTTGAAGAACTGGCTCATTGGAAAAGACCCTGATGTTGGGAAAGATTGAAGGTAGGAGGAGAAGGGGATAACAGAGGATGAGATGGTTGGATGGCATCACCGACTCAATGGACCTGAGTTTGAGTAAGCTCTAGGAGCTGGTGATGGACAGGGAAGCTTGGGGTGCTGCAGTCCACGGGGTCACAAAGAGTTGGACACGACTGAGTGACTGAGCTAAACTGAAAGCATAACCTGCTCTGTAAGTCTCAGGTGTTAGATCTCATTTTTTTTCTTTTTAAAAGTAACTGCAGAGTCTGATTTTTGTATACAGCTGTTACCCTAACCTTCACAAGTCAAAACTGAACTGTTTATGGAGACTGTAAACCATCCTGGTCCTGATATCAGTCTCTTCGATTCTAATGTCCCAATGTTTCTCTTAAAAGACCTGGGGATTTTAGAATAGTGCAAATTGGGCTTCCTCAAAGCCCAAAATTGGAGCTTTCCTGGTGGCTCAGATGGTGAAAAATCTCCTTGCAGTGCAGGAGACCCAGACTCAATCCCTGGGTTGGGAAGATCCCCTGGAGAAGGAAATGGCAACCCATTCCAGTATTCTTGCCTGGAGAATCCCATGGACAGAGGAACCTGGCTGGCTACAGTCCATGGAGTCACAAAGAGTCGGACATGACTGAGGACATGACTGAGGGATTAACACTTGTAATAGTGTTACTTACAAAAGCTGATTTTATGTTAGGCTCCCTTAACATCCTTGGATGAACAGTAATTACTCCATCATATATATTTAGAATCAGATCAAATCTAAAGTCTTGGATACCATTTATTGACATTTAAGGTGTGCAGTGTGCTCCTGGAAACTGCCATGTGAAGGACGATAGAAACAACTGAGGATGTTTACACTGAGGAGATAACTGGAATATGGAAAGTAAGCTCTGAAGCCTTTCCTGTAGACACTGGGGTCTCTTCTTTTTTTAAGTGAGAAAATGACCCAAAGAGGTAATTCTTTAAGAAAATGGCTCTATGCTTGGGTCAGTGGGATGACTCTGTTAGTAAGAGGCAGACAGACCAATGAGATGTTACTGAATTAGTACAGAGCTACCCCACTCTGTGTCCCAGTGCTGAGGGATACAGGGAAAAAGGAATGATGAGAATAAGGAGTTAGCTCAGAAATAGTACATGTGTTTGACAAATACTAAAAGACACTGAGTTGACTGAAAAGAGGGGAACATTTTAAGATGGCAGAATGGCATGACAAAGGAAAAGGTTACACTAAACAAATTTTATGTGAGGAGAAAGGAGAGATGTGCCAACCACCTGTTGAGAGTATCTGAATGAGGATTTTGAGAAGGTGGTACTTGGTAAAGGATCTTAAGTTTGGTCCTGAGAGGAAGAAACCCTGTGTTCACAAGCCACAAGATCTCACACATCCCACATTGGTAGAGAAGATACCTCCAGGTGTTCTGGTCAGCTTGATCCTTCCACAGATTTTATGTAGATAGAGGGTACCTTTCTATTACCACGTTCTCCTCATTCCTCCTTCTCTGTCTCCATCTTGCAGCATTTCCTTGAAGACAAGAGCAAGCAATAAAAATCTAGATAGGTAATCTTCCCTTAAATCATGCCCATGTATTTTGGCAAAACTTCAGCTGGCTTAGAGCTATAGCAGTGGTTCTCAACCCCAGGTTTCCACCACCACCCCCACTGGGGGACAGGTGTGACGCTTCGAGACATCTTTGGTTGTCACAACTGGGGCAAGAGGTGCTATTGTAATACATTGAGAGGAGGCCAGGGATGCTGCTAAGCATCACAATGCGCAGAACAAAGAATTATCCAGCCCTCAAAGTCAATAGTACTAAGGATTAGAAAATGTAAACTAGAGAGGTAGGGCTGGACAGTCTGTATTAGAAACGTCCTTGAGCCCACCAGACCTCTTTATCCTGCCCATGGCGTAAGTTGTTCATAGCAAAGTCTCCAGTGACTTCCTCGAGCCTTGATTTTTTATGTGTGCCGGATGTTGGAAAAGTCAGCAGATGTTGATTTTCCAATTTGCTTAGTGTACAAAATTTCTTCTCCAAGAAAGCTTGGTGTTCCTTCACGGTGACTATAGCCATAACACTGGCCTAGCAGTTCCTCTTCATTTGATTACAGAGATTGAGTATAGCATATGTGTAAGGCCAAAGATTTAGATTCATAGGAAAAGATGTCCTATCCTAAATATCTCTTCTTTCCTCAACCACTCCTGATCTTTCATCAAAAAATACATTCTGAAGAACTGAGAGTTGGTAAAATCACCTGTAGCGATGTAATTACTCTACATCTTGTTAGTGCATCTTACCCTCCTCCATGAAAATGATTCCTGCCCCTAAACCTTGTCATTCTTGCCTTTCCTCCAATTCTGAATCAAAGATTAGACTATTGCTTTGCATCAGATATGTTATCAATTTAGTTAGCAAGCCTCAGTATCTCCAAGAAAATACAGAGTTAGGGGGAAGATAAAGGGACTAAGCTAGAATGTGCCTTGAGGTCAGTGATTTCTTATCTGTGTAACTCCAGTGTCTAGTAGAGTGCCAGGCACATAGTAGGTGTCCAAGAAATATCTGTGCAGGGAATGAACAGAACTTGCTGAGACAAGTAAAGGAGACACTAAAGTTTCCATAGATTTGCTCCAAAAAGAATAAAATAGGCTTAAAAGTTCAGAGAGATGCTGACCTGTACTGATAAGAGGTTGGGTGTCCAGAATTGAGATCATTACCAGAGTACAATATTACTTACTGCAGGTCAGGCATGTTACTGTAACTGCAATGATCACAGCAATCCCGCATGCTGAGACTGTGATAGTAATGGTCCAGGGCAGGTGCTGATTAGCAGAAGGGGTTGGTTTGGCTGTTGAGGGAAAAGAACAGTGTCAGCTCTAATGTGTTTCCAGCTGCCTGATACCCTTCCATGCCCCTTATAATGACACAACTGTAAAGCATTTTTCACTTCTTTGCCTGGTCAGCTCTCCAAAATGCAGATTCTATCATTTTTCTTGCATAACTCTTTAATCAGACACATACTTATGGGCAACTAATATCAGATGTCAGATATTGAATATATTGAATGTGAAAAAGAAAATTTAAATGTTTGCATTTACTGAATCAAGTTGGCACAAAGAAAAGATTCTCAGGAGAGCCTTTAAAAGCTATTTTAGGGACTTCCCTGGATGCCCAGTGGTTAAGACTTTGCGCTTCCAGTGCTGGGGGTGTAGGTTCAATCCCTGGTCGGGGAACTAAGATCGTGCATTCTGTGTGTTGTGGCCAAATAAACAAATATCAGAGCTTAATAAGCAATTTTTAAAAATAAATAGAAGTATTTCTATAGCTGATATTACTATGTACTGCTACTAATAGTTGATGTTGTGTTCCAGATGTACCTTCTGTATTTTCCTTCTCCAGCTCTGTCATGCCTTCTCCCTTTTAGGGTATCCTCTTTAATGCACACACACATACACATACACACCTCACAATAGCTGCCTAAAACTACAGAAGTCACTTTGCATTCATTTTCAGATAACACCTTTTTCACCATTCAGCCTAGAGCTTCGGGAAGAATAGAAGAGACCTAGCAAAGAACCAAGCATGCCTGTCGCTTGGTGGTAGGTAGGATCATCCTGGAGGAGGGCTCTGCAAACTGGCTCTCATCTGTAGAACACAGGGAACAGAAAGAAGAGGGGGCACACGAGGAAGGATGTGGGTGGGAGTAGAAAGGTGTGTGTGGTACTCTGTCAGTCCTCCACTCAGGAGCAGCAGCTACACCATTTATTCTTCACCTCCTTTAAGGAATAGTTAGCACCAACAGCTGGAGAAAGGGCAGAAACACTAAAGGAATACTAGCAGCTCATCCTCCTCTGATTTCCCTGGAATGGCTCATCAATAAATATTGAACATTTATTAATACTAAAGTACTTGATTCCCATTTTTCTGATTACATGCCCTGGGGATAAATTTTGGTCTTTATCTTATTGGACTTCTCATCAGCATTCAGTCCCGTTGACACTTTTCCTCCTGGGACTTCTGTGACACCATATTTGTCTATTTCTGTTTGTGATTCAGTTTTGTTCATCAGCTGTTCTTCCTCTTTTTGTTCTTTAACTTGTCCCCATAGTTCCATCTGTGGTCCCGTTCTCTCACTAGCCCTGGTAATCATTGGTGATCTTAGCCACACCCAAGGTTGGAAACATCAGCTGATTTCTAAGTCTGTATATCATATTTCTGATCTCACTTCTGAGCCCCAAACTTGTATTTCCAACTGATAACTAGATGGTTGAATGCCAGCCTCTCCATTTGGTTAAAATTGAACTCAGCATATGTATTCTTTCTAAAGTGTATCTACCACCTGCATTCTCCCATTTCAGTTAATGGCAACACCATCAGTGACCAAGGGAAGGCTTGCCTTCATGCTTACTGCTCAGTAGCTCCCACTGACTTTCTATTCTGTATTGAGACTATCTCTGCAATCTTTTCTCCAAATCTCTTGCAGGAATTAGTTCAGGTTTTTCTGATCTCCAACCAAGTAGCCTTTATGGTCTCTTTGCCTCTGGTGTTCTAGGCTCTAATAATTCCTATACATCCTGCCACAGTGATAATTATAAAATGCACATTTGACCATAGAGCACCCACTACTTGAAAACTAGGGTAAGTTGTTTTTCTATTTTTCTCTAAAACACCCATTTGCATGGAGACATCCTGTGGTTACCAGGGTTGGCCTTTGCAAACCAAAATGACACCCAAAATAACAAAGAAGCTCTTGCTGTTATCCTGGGAGTCTAGATGTTTCACAGGCTTCCTCTCAGAGGTCACTCCTCATTCATTCTCAAGCCTCACTCAGCCTAGAAGAAGGCAAGTGTTTAAGAGTAAGGAGGAATCAGTAACAGCAATCCCACTCTCTCGTGATGCCTATTAGGAACCTGGCACTACTCCACAGGGAAGACCCAAAATCCCAAGTGCATAGTTGTGTGAGGACATTTGCACATATAGGTCATAAGACAGCCTGAGTAGGTCTCCCTGATTCACCCCTTATACACACACACACCCCTATATGTTCCAGTACATCAAGGGTTAACAAATTGGGCGGGCCCAGGCTAAAAGAGCCACAGACCCAATCTGCTTAATTAATAAATTCGGGGTTAAGAGTAGGTATTTAAATAGTAGAGCTTTGCTCATATCCATTCAAAATGTCTGTCAACTATACACTAATTTACATTTGTTTATGCAGTCACCCCTTGACACCCCAAAGAGGACAGAGAGCTAGTGTTTTTAATTATTCTGAAAAGGGATACTGCTCATCTTTAGTGTGAAGGAAGAGTTCAGAAAAGGCAAATTAGAGAAATGATGATAAAGCTGGGTAGTCTAAATCATCTTTAAAGAATAGATCCATCCTTTTATTTAAAGGACTACATTCTATTTCCTTTAAGTTAATGAACTACTATGCACAGGCCAAACCTGGCTTACCACCTATTTTTTTAAATAAAATTTTGTTGGAATACAGCTATGTCCTTCATTTATGTCTTGTCTATGGCTGTTTCAATGTTATAACAACAGAACTGAGTTGTTGCTGGAGACTATGACCTGTGAAGAATATTTGCTATCTGGCCCTTTTCTGAAAATTTTTGTTAACCGTTGCCCCAGAATATCATACATACTCATATTCCAAATATAAATGATGTCCAAAATAAAATATAATTGAAGCTGTACTTATTAACTTCTACCTTAATCATGATGATCTAAAATTGATTAATTATATATCAATAAAATGACAAGAATGCTGAATTAATAAACTATGATTCAAACTTAATTTGAAATAGAGATGAGTTTGGGCTATTAATAAAATCATGTCAACAAAATTTGGTTTGTATCTGAACTAATTTTGTATCATGTTCCAACAAAATTTTGTTTGTATTTGAATTAATTTTTGCCCCAAATTTTATCTCATTACCTATTAAGGAAAACAAAGAATCCACCCAAGATGGAAAGACCTAATCTTACCTAAGATGAACTAGTAGACCATCTAAAATATCTCCTCTATACAAGCAAAGATAAGCGGAAGATATAAGATATACTATACATAATATCAATATATTATACACAATGTATTGTTTTTTACTATGCAGCCACAAAACATATTGTTATAAGTGGGGTTAGGGGATGGGCAGAGGCCTGGTGATGCTGCATATAATCAGTCAAATACGCTAGAAATGTATTTCAAGTATATGAGTTCTTCTGTAATAACCCATTGTGGATTTAATATGCATACATTTATGTAAACCCTACTTTTTCCATTTTATATTTTCATATGACTTCACCTCTTGGGGAAAGAAAATTTTATAAGTTTACTACATGTAGGGTAAATATTTGGTCATGGTTTTGATAAAAAATGACCACTTTTTTTAAGCATTGTCCTCTAGTAGTTTGTCATTCACTTTCTTTGCCAGGCTTGGTTCTGAATGAACAAGTATTTCTTAAAAAGCACATTCACCTTCAAAGGACAATGATTTGACATCATGAGACCATCATAGGAAGGGGGCTCCCAAAATGAAAATGCCACAAAGACAGAAACATAAATCAATGGAAGAAAATGGAAAGCCCAGGGATAAATCCACGCACCTATATACATCTTATCTTTGACAAAGGAGGCAAGAATATACAATGGAAAAAAGACAACCTCTTTAACAAGTGGTGCTGAGAAAACTGGTGAACCACTTGTAAAAGAATGAAACTAGAACACTTTCTAACACCATACACAAAAATAAACTCAAAATGGATTAAAGATCTAAACGTAAGACCAGAAACAATAAAACTCCTAGAGGAAAACATAGGCAAAACACTCTCTGACGTAAATCATAGCAGGATCCTCTATGACCCACCTCCCAGAGTAATGGAAATAAAAGCAAAATTAAATAAATGGGACCTAATTAAACTTAAAATCTTTTGCACAATGAAGGAAACTATAAGCAAGGTGAAAAGACAGCCTTCAGAATGGGAGAAAATAATAGCAAATGAAGCAACTGACAAAGAATTAATCTCAAAAATATACAAGCAACTCCTGAAGCTCAATTCCAGAAAAATAAATGACCCAATCAAAAAATGGGCCAAAGAACTAAACAGACATTTCTCCAAAGAAGACATACAGATGGCTAACAAACACATGACGATGCTCAACATCACTCATTATCAGAGAAATGCAAATCAAAACCACAATGAGGTACCATCTCACGCCGGTCAGAATGGCTGCTATCAAAAAGTCTACAAACAATAAATGCTGGAGAGGATGTGTAGAAAAGGGAACCCTCTTACACTGTTGGTGGGAAAGCAAACTAGTACAGCCACTATGGAGAACAGTGTGAAGATTCCTTAAAAAAACTGGAAATAGAACTGCCATATGACCTAGCAATCCCACTCCTGGGCATACACACCAAGGAAACCAGAATTGAAAGAGACACGTGTACCCCAGTGTTCATCACAGCACTGTTCACAATAGCCAGAACATGGAAGCAACCTAAATGTCCATCAGCAGACGAATGGATAAGAAAGCTGTGGTACATATACACAATGGAATATTACTTGGCTATTAAAAAGAATGCATTTGAATCAGTTCTAATGAGGTGGATGAAACTGGAGCCTATTATACAGAGTGAAGTAAGTCAGAAAGAAAAACACCAATACAGTATATTAACATATATATATGGAATTTAGAAAGATGGTAACGATGACCCTATATGCGAGACAGCAAAAGAGACACAGATGTAAAGAACAGACTTTTGGACTCTGTGGGAGAAGGCGAGGGTGGGATGATTTGAAAGAATATCTTTGAAACATGTATATTATCATATGTGAACTAGATCACCAGTCCAGGCTCGACGCATGAAGGTCAGGATGGGGAACTCATGTACACCCATGGCTGATTCATCTGAATGTATGGCAAAAACCACCACAATACTGTAAAGTAATTAGCCTCCAATTAAAATAAATTAAAAAAAATGAAAGTGCCAAAGCCTAGAGAGCAATTTCAAAGAAGGGCAAATTTTAGTGCTTTCAATAACAACAATAATATTGTAATAACTTCCTAAGATATTGACTTGACAGATAGAACTTACTTGGATATCTAAATTTTAGAATGTTTATTAAAGAAAATAAAATTAGTACCATTATAGTCAAACCTTGTACAGTGACCTTAATAAGTCATAGTAACACTTTTATTATTATTTTATTTGCATGTCTACAAAATACTGTAAGTAATAGCATCAGAGTCAATATGCATAATTCTATAATGTATCTGGCTGAGTTATTTTCTTTTTAGATTCTACACAGCAGAAACTCCCCAGGACAATGTCACTTACGTGTTTTCCATTGGAAGGTCTGTGACACTGTTAAGTCTCCATACTTGATAAGACACAAGAAGCTGTGATTGCTTGTCATGTTGAAATCCAGTTCACTGCTAATTGTGAAGAGCTCGGTTTCAGGATCTTGGGACAGTGTTGTGTTGGTAGCATTTAATTCTTCTCCATTTTCCAACCAGGAGAGGTGAGGCTTTGGAAAACCTCCAGAGGTTGAGCAAATTACCCTTCTGATGTTAGGAAATGGATTTCCAAGATCATTTATAGTAGGGACAGGGAAGTCAGCTGAAGAAAGAAAAAGAATGTAAATACATATCATTACATATTTGTGTGTAATTATATTTTTAATACATCACTTTAATAAGAAAAATAAAATATAATTTTCAACTTCCCATAAGTATTAGTAGTTATGTATAACCCAAAGACTAACTTTAGTTTGAGTTGGTTATATCAGTTCATTACTTTTGATGGAGTGGAGGTAGGAGGGCACTTATTAAAGAACTAAATTCATGTGAATAAATATTGACATAGTGCTTGCATTTAAAAACAACGTTTATTGAGCTGTTAATATTTCTTAGGTCTGGACGTTATCTCATTTTGTCTTTAAAACAACTCTAGGAGGTAGGTTGTAGATCCAAAAAGGTCAAATATCAGTAAATTCGTATTATTTATCCTACTACAATGTTTCCATTTTATGAATAATCAAATTGAGGTCTAGAGAAATCACAACCAATAAGTGGGAGAACTGAATTCAAGTTTTTCTGATACCAGAGCCTTCCCTTCCCCTGATTTCTTTTTCTTTTTTTTTTTTTTTTAGAGCTTTAAATTCTGCTGTCTTATTAAAACATTAAATAAGATTATATTGAAAAAAAAATGTAGCCTCAGAAAAATATCAATGGCATGGTATTAGAGATAGTTACAAACAAGCAGCTTTAAATTATGTCTGCCTTCTTTTCCTTTCCTTTCTTTCCTTTCTTTTACTTCTTTTTCTTCCCTTTCTACCTAATTTTTGAGGTATACAAACTGACCCTCTTTTATGTATCTATTTTTTAATCTGTACTATACTATACACCTGGGAGCCTACCACCCAACTTGAGAACCAGAGCATTGACAATAACTTATGTAAATCTACTTGTATGGTCTTAACTTTGCTGGACCCCTAGTTCCCACACCTGGAGTAACACTACTCTAACGTTTGTTTAGCATTACCTTTACATTTTCAAAAGTAGTCTTTAATCAGGTAGGCCTCTGTTCCACTTTTATACTGTTGAGCCTATAATCTCAACCACCATACTTTACTGATCCCCTTGCTGTTTTGATACACCTACAAGGACAGAGAATCCTTCCTAATATTCCTCCAAAATACTTGAGGCACTCTTTCATTTGTGTTTTTGACCCCTAATAACATATTAAAATATACACAAAGCAAAGCATAGTGAAATGACTGCAGAGGAAACAGGAAAAAACTCCACTCACCTCTTCCTCACTTATTGTGAGGCTTAAAGAATTTATACTTCTTTAGCATAAGTGTGGGGAACCAATCCAAATGTGGACTTCCCGAGTGGTGGGTGGTGCAGTGGTATATAATCTGCCCACCAATGCAGGAGACGCAAGAGACAGTGGGTTCTGTCCCTGGGTTGGGAAGATCCCCTGGAGAAGGAAATGGTAACCCACTCCAGTATTCTTGCCTGGAAAATTCCATGGATAAAAGAGCCTGATGGGCTACAGTCCATGAGGTCTCAAAGAGTCAGAGACAACTGAACACACACACAGGACTAATCCCCTCATACTTCATCTCATATGTTAGTTTTCTTTTCAGAATTCAGAACCTCACAGAGAGATGTAGTATAATGCACAGTGGTCATCAAGGGCAGGTTTTAAAACCAGTTTTGCCTTTAATCCTGGGCCAGTTACTTAACCACTTTCTGTCTTAGTTTGCTCATTGTAAGAAGGGGATTGTAATACCTCCCTCCCAGTGTTGTAAGACTTAAATGGTATCATTAACATAAATCACGTAGACCAGAGACTGACATACAGGAAGTTAGTTAGACTAATTAATGTGAGTCTTAAATGTGTCCTCTCTTAGAGGAGTTCCTTCATGTAAATCAAGTTGCCAGGTAAAAGCTTCCAGGACTGCCTGGTGGTAATAAGGGAGAGAAGTTATGACAAGTGATTATAGTTGCCAAGGCAAGGAAAAACTTGGATCTAGATACAGATAGAGTCACCTTTCTTTTTTGAATCAGTCCTGTTCCTAAATTGTTTGACATTTTTTGAGCCATTTTTAGTTGACATTATTATTTTCTACTCCTTTAATTTATCCTATAAGATCAAATCATTGCAATGGTAGCTAACATTTTGTTTCTTATAATATCAGTATGTCATGTTATAACTTGGAATAACAAATCCAAGTAACTCATATCCAAATTATGATTCATGTTCATTTCTGGACTTTGCTTTTCTAAGAAATATTTAGCCACAGGAATGCCACTAACACCAAGGATCGTATTGAAAATTATCTTTTCAAGGTCTGCCTGGACTTAGAACAGCCTAAGCTCTGTCTGCTATTCCTTCTGTAAGATGATCTGTTCGGAGTAGCAGCTCCAGAGGTTTTGCAAGAATGAACCATCGAAGAATTACTCTTGTATCTCATTTCAATCAGTTAACCCAAGTTTTCACCACTCTTAATGGGTAGAGTAAGAATATCCTACTAGGAAAGGAAAAGGTGCATATGTTTTAGAAAGGTAAAAATTTGTTAACCTAGTTAATATGTTAACTAGTATAGCTAGTTCCTCAAATGTGCTGCTTAGTGCAGGTTTTCATCCATCGTGCAGCGCGTTTGAGGAACTAGCTATCCTACTTCATGATACTGTGCTGTTATTGTATCCTTTGGCAATGTAGAGAAATCATCCTGTCCCAGTTAGCCTGAGACTTTCTCAGTATTAACATCCAAAGTCTCATGTCCAGCGAAACCCCTCAGTCCTTGGCAGACTGGGACAGCTGGTCACCTTGGCCAAATGAGCGTTTACTTAATTTCTTGCTTCTCAGACTATAATCCTTAGCATCAGTACAGGCATCACCAGGGAGCTTGTCAGAAGTGCCAGACCTGCTGAACAAGGTCCCCAAGTCATAGGCACCTTATCATTTGAGAAGCACCATTCTAATTGATTCAACTGGGAATACCAGAATTGGTTCTGGGTCTAATTAAGCAGTATTTCCCCCTTTGTCTTCCCTTGTCTGATTTTGGAGCCGCATCCCCCTGTTTGAGGCCGTGTTAGCCTCAAACAGCACTCCCCCATTAGCCCTTTAGCTGCATTGGTCTCCAACTGTGACCTGCGACTAAGGCCCGCCCTCCCTGAAACTCTGCCTCTTCTCTCCTTGGATCTTCTTTATCTTTCTGTCAAAATGTACACATCCTGAGTCTGTTTCTCTCTGGATATTCTGTTAAAGGACTGACTATGTATCTAACGTAATTAACTGATACAGGCTAATATGTCTGTGATGACATCTCCACCTAGGTAACGCATTTTCATCTTTAACAGGGATCCTGGAGGGAGGGGGAGGGCTTCCCAGGTGGCTCAGTGGTAAAGAATCTGCCAGCAATGCAGGAGACGTGGATTCAGTCTCTGGGTCAGGAAGATCCCTGGAGAAGGAAATGGCAACCCACTCCAGTATTCTTGCCTGGGAAATGCCATGGACAGAGGAGCCTGGCGGGCTACAGTCCATGGGGTTGCAAAGAGTCAGACATGACTTACCAGCTGAGCATACATACATAAGAGGAGAACAGTGCTGAAACTAGTAGGAGAGGCTATAACAGTGGGAATTGCAGGAATCCAGGCAGATCTAAATTTTGGAAGAGATAGGCTTCTCAGAGCCCCTCACGTCCCACCATATGATCATGGATATTTGTTCTCTCCATGGGTAGGGAATACACAGAGTGAAGTTTAAGATAACCCTGTGTAAATTTGGCTTACTTCCTAAGCTTTAGGTATGATCTGGGTGTTACACAACTAAAGATTCAATATAGCTGAAGACCAAAAGCAGGGAAGAACAGTGAAGAATTCACTAAGGATCCTCTTAAGCTAACTGTTATCAAGGTTAATTCTTACTTTTGTTCAAAGGTTTTCTTTCCACTAAAGGCTCAAGTGCCCAGAAAGAAAAAGAAATGCGTTTGAATTTCAAGGATGAAGGAATGGCCCAGGGCTGACACTTCTCAGTGAGGGTTCAGGACATATTTGTGTCCTCTAGCAGGATTACCTGTGATTAAGTCAAGGCTGGTTCCTACCCTGCCCTTCACAGTTTTTTAACATCTAACTTTGTAGGAATGACATTAGATGAAAGTTTCAAATATACAATAAATATAATAGTAAAATAGCCATAGTAATAGACATTCAAATACTACTTGAAAAATATTTGTGCCTGTGCAGCTTTTATACCCTTCAATATACTTTACGAGAATGTATTACTGGATCAAGTGCAGTTAATAGTACAACTACATCAAATCAAATATGTCCCTTTATGATTCAGAAAGTGCTTCAGGTCACGATAGTGCTCCAGGGTGGCTGACATGAGCTTGGACTGTCAAAGTGCAAGAAATGCAACTAACAAATATTTCCAGGACATCCTGAGAAAACAAATTAGGATTTACTGTAAAACTAGAGACTCAACCCTAAGAAATGAAGTGAGATAGGCCCCTCTGGTAAAATTTCCACTTAAACCAATAGGACTGTGTCTCTAAGGACATCAAAGACATACTCCTATTGATGGCTTATTGAAAATCAGAAAATTCCACTGACCTCTGATCATTAACCTCACTTTAGTCAGGTGCTCCACTTTATAAGTCCCTGTCTCAGGCTTCTGAATAACACAGGTGTAGGTGCCACTGTCTGACAGGCGCAGAGCCAGGATCACAATGCAGGGGTTATTGGTGATGTCAGTGATGGTACGGTTCTCGTATTTGGGCCACACCTGCACTTTTCCAAGCAGGACAGCCAGCACCATTTCACTATCCTTTTGCCAATAGATCCGAAGGCTTGTCAGTTCTTCAGTGGATGTGTTGTAATCACAGGATAGCACTACTGCTTCTTTCACTCTTTTGGTCACACTCTTTGGGTTGATGCCTATGGAGAGGCAAACAAAACAAGATCTTGTGTCTATTAAATGTAAGATGCCTGCACAAGCAGGAATTCAGAGTTGGCAGTAACAGAATTCAGAGTGTTGTATTTAGTGTCTAAGCAGGGTTGGACAGAGTGTTCAGTTGATTTTTTTTTCTTTTGGTCTCCAGTGTATTTTTTTTCTCCATTTAAATAATCATGATTAAAACAATAACATAGATTTTACCATCTTAACCATTTTAAAATGTACAGCTCAGTAGCATCCAGTATCTTCACATTGTTGTGAAACAGATTTTCCATGCTGTATGCATTAAACTGTTCCCCCCTTTCTCTCCCTTCAGCCCCCTGGTAACCACCACTCAACTTTATGTTTCTATGAATTCTACTACTTTAGATTCCAAATCATACAGTATTTATTTGTCTTTTTGTGACTGGTTTTTCCACTTGGCATAATGCCCTCAAGGTTCCTCCGTGTTTTACATGTGTCAGAATTCCCTTCCTTTTTAAGGAGTGATAATGATGTTAATGACTAAATATTCCACTGTACGTATTAATATATGCCACACTTTCTTTATCCATTTGTCTGTCCATGGACAATGAGAGAGAAGTTACACTAGTCCTAAAAGAAGAAGGACTTTAGGAGACCCCAGCACATGAATGCCAACTACCGGTGAGACAGTGTTCTCAGTCCCATGGGGACAGAGAAGTCATAGTTAAGGAATGTGAGGTTTTGAAGGAATTTCCCTGGTCATTCATTTTGGTGGTCTTATTTTATAGATGAGAAAACTAAGCACAGGAAAGAAAACTGCCCCAGTTTTGCAGAGAACTTTTGGGATCATTCTCCTTATTTATTTGTTTCCCTCATTTGAGACCCAGTTCTAGGATAGATAAGCCAGCACTGCCTGCTCCGAGCTGGGTCCCATCTTCCAGGCCCAGCTTGACCCGTGACTTCAGATTGAAATGACTGCCCTCATCTCCATGTGACAAGACCTCAGTTACACCTCCGGACCATTTCTGCCCTCTCTCTCTACTTAAACAGATGGCTATCCTGTCTTTATCTCCCTTGGCTATCTGCAATCCAAATAGCTGGTCCCCTACAACCTAACTTGGCAAGAAGATCCCCATTTGAAACATTTGCCCATTTCCCATCAGCATATCACAGAATTTCAGCACCAAACTTCATATTTTTGTTAGCTCCTAAACACTCATCAGTAGCACCAAAATCCCTGAAAGACTATATTTTCTGTTTTTTTTGCTTCGAAGGCATAGTAACTTTTCCCACGCTGTGCTTGACCTAAAAGCAGAGCCCCTCCAAAACCCCAGCACTTTCACAACTGGCCAGCCCCGAAGGCCCCCCAGTGCTGACATCTTCCCTTCCGTATCCTTCAGAGCCACACAGAACCCCCAGGGAGGCCCCCATCTCACTAAGATAGGGATCTCATTTCCAGGCCTGCTCTCCCTGGACAGCAGGATCATGGGACACTAGCCCGTCTCCACCTCCCCAGCCAACCTTCCAGCCTACATCAGACCGGATGTGGCCCCACCGCAGCATTTAGGAAGAGAGTTTTGTGATTGCGGGTATTTTCACAGCAGTGTGAGGTACCTTAGAATGATCCAGGGCACTTCTTTCAGCAGTTGTGCTGAACATTGCCAGCCCTAGATTTAGGGAATATAACTGAAAAAGGGAAATAAATGAAAAGTTATACTTTGTTGTTCAGTCGCCCAGTCGTTTCCGATTCTTAGCGACCCCATGGACTGCAACATGCCAGGCCTCCCTGTCCCTCACCATCTCCCAAAGTTTCCCCAAGTTCATGTCCATTGCATCAGTGATGCCATCCAGCCACCTCATGCTCTGACGGCTCTTCTCCCTCTTCTCATTCTGCTCTTAATCTTTCCCAGCATCAGGGACTTTTCCGGTGAGGGCTGTTCGCATCAGATGACCAAAATACTGGAGCTTCAGCTTTAGCATCAGTCCTTCCAAAGTGTTCTCAGGGTTGATCTCCCTTAAGATTGACTGGTTTGAACTCCTAGGGACTTTCAGGAGTCCCTTTATATTTTAGGAGAGCATGAAATAGCTAAATAATCAAAACTCTCTTTTAAAAAAAGATACGACTAAAACAAAATGGTATGTAGAAGGATTCCTATTGACTTGGGTCCTAGTCCCAGCTCAGCCACTTACTGACTAACCTGTTCCTCATCTGTAAAATGGTTTAATGCCAGCCTCTCAGGATGATTGAAAACTTAAATTCAAATTAAATTGTATATGTGGAAAAGTCCCTAGTACCTAGCAGGTCTTCCATAAAGGTTTCCTTTCCTCTTTCTCCTTCCTCTCGTACCCTCTGGTCTCTTTCACTCTGGGGTTATGACAGACACATGGAACACTGATCTTGCTGTGGGCCAGACAGACCCCATGACAGAACTAGCAGCTCAGTCATCTAGGGTCCTGAATAACTGAATCTTTCCTGCGCTGTTTGTTCCCACCAAAAATAATCCAGGATTTCTAATTTTGACATGTGGTGACATTAGCAAAAAGAAATCTTAACTGAAACTGATCTGAAAATTTTCTTCACTGAAAAATTTCAATGATGGTTCTTAAGGAGTTTTTGTCCAGCCATCTGAGGAGAAGTGTGGGTGTTTGTGTAAAGGTCAACAGCAAACCATCAATGGGCTCTTCGATGTTCCTATGTGAGATCCCCTCACCAGACTCTGTTGCTGAGGAAGAACCAGACTGAAAAGAGGAACAAAAATCTTCTGGGCAATTCCCGCCAGGACCTGGCTTTCATATTCAGGGACTCTGCTACACATGGTTACAAGAAAACAGTTGAAAGACTTCTGAAGGGTTGTGTCTGCTTCAGTGGTTCTGGAGGGGAGAGGCGGGTCTCAGCATTACTGCCTGCATTGTTGGATTCTGAGCTTGCTTTGCCGTCTTACAAATGGCCTAGCAGCACCTACCTGATAATGTGGGTTGAGGTTTCTGTGAGGGAATGTAGGTAAAACCTGACCCAGTACCAGGCACACGATCAGGACCGTTGCCTTTCCAGACTTCCACACAGCTCTGTCCTTTGCTTCCTTCAGGGAAGATGTCCCCTTGTGGTGAGCCTTCTCTGACTCTCCCCAACCAGCACCATCCTCATGCTCCTTTTGAGTCACTTGCCCTGATTTGTTTCTCTCTTGAGCTTGTCTCTAGCTGCTACATATCAGCTGGAGTTACTTTGGGGACCATGAGAGCAGGGACTTTATCTGTTTTGCTTGTTGTCATATCTGTAGAACTAGGGCCTGGCCCAAAGCAGGTGCTCCCTAAGTACTTGCTGAATGCCTGGCTAGGCCTTAGGAGATGGGATCTGATTCCACCTGCTGTGTATTAGACTCATAACCTTTGATTAACCTCCTTAGGCCTCAGGTATAATTTCTACAAAATGGTCGTAATACTATCTCCCTAACTTACTTCCCATAATTACCACAGGGTCACATGACACCCAGATGTAAAGTGTTTTATGAACCGTAAAAGCTATACAGTTGTGTTTTTTCCCCATGGGGTTGCTTCTCATGCACAGCACCTCCTGGGCCTCCTGTGTTGAGTCACACCCAGGATGGGGCCAGAATCACTGTGGTAACTGGCTGACACGTGCACTGAGTACTGCTCCCAACTGGCACACAGTGCCCACCGTCACCAACTGTCTGCCCAACTGTGAGGGGGAGGAGGAGGGACGGCAGGGATGGAAGGCAACCTCGCTCATCTCTTGCAAGTCTGTGTGCAAACCGCCCCACCCGCAGGGCACCCTGGGTGCACTTCAGAACCCCTGCCCTTCCTGACCCCTCTGCCTGCTTCCTGTCCCGATCACAGCAGCTCCCCACTGATAACTCCCCAAGAGAGGGAGCTTTCTGTCAGCAAATGCAGAGTACACTAGTTCTAGACAAATAATGTACCTCTCAGAACTCAAAATACAATGGAATATTATTTAACCAGAACAGGTGTGAGGCACTGTTACTACAACATAGACGAACCTTAAAAACATTGTGCTAAATGAAAGAACCCAGACACAAAGGTCATATATTATATAGCTCCATTTAAAAGAAATGTCCAGAATAGGCAAATTCATGGAGACAAATTAGATTAATGTCTACCAAGAGGTGGGGTAGAGAGAATGGAGAGGGACAGCTAATGGGTTTGGCGTTTCATTTTTGAGTGATAGAAATGTTCCGAAATTATAGTGGTGATGGTTTCACTTCTTTGTGATTATACTAAAAACCACTGAATCACACACTTTAAAATGGTAAGAAAAATTTTTACCATTTTGCAGGAAAAACAGCATTAAACCCATGCAGGACAATTGGGAGATACTACAATAAAATTTAATGTTTAGCTTTAAAGAAATAAGAACCCAATATAGGAAGCCATGAGTCTCCCCTAGTCCCTCCAAAGAAGGGGGAGGCAGTGTGGACACAGTGGGCTGGCCACAGCATCCCTTCCTCATAGGTGAACCCCAGCAGTGGTCAGGAGAGCTGCACCAACACTTCTAAAGGAGAAAAAATCAGGTGCCCACAGCAGCTTAGACCACCGTGTGCTATTGTGTATCTCGCTGAGGACTGTGGTGTGCTTTTTAAATAAAGGTTTTCCCTGACTCTGAAAGAAACACACATTAAATTTGGAAAGAATGAAAAATAAAGAAAAACATAATAATCACCTATAGTCTCACCATCTGGAGATTTAATGGTCTGTGTGACCTTTAACACAGTGGAAGTGACCTTTTGGGACCCTTCCAAGTGCTTTTGATTAAGTGAGCCAGCATCCACAGGGCTGGTGTGGGCCCTGGGCTAGGTGCTGGATACACAAGGGGGCTAAAGGTATCTGCTGTCCTGCAGCTGACAAATTTACAGGGGTGACCTGATCTATACACTGCTCCCAACTTTCCTCTACAGACCCAGACTACATGCTCTTTGTAAATCTGATCCTTACTTGTGTGTCTCTCTCCAGAAAGCTCAGGTACTTGAACGGCTGGTACCACCGTGGTCATAGCAAGAAGCGTGGCTTTGGGGACGCCTTGGCCAGAGGCATGCAGACAGAACATGGCGACAGGGGAGAGGCCCTGTTTACAGCGGCACCCTGGGGCCCTCTTTTCCTCTAGCTCAGTGTTCCTCATGCTATAGACTTCCAGGCCAACACCTTTCCTGAATTCCTGGCCTACTCCTACCTAAGGTCTCTCTCCTCTCCTTAGGGCTGTGTCTCCCTGAGAGGACCCTAGCTCTGAGAAAAAGGTGCCCATATTAGACGACCACCAGTTTCTGGAGCACACGAGTCCAGTGCTTCTCCCTCTGCAGACCAAACCAGAAGTGAAACAGGAGCCCTGCTGGTGCTGCCCTGTGCAGGAAAGAGGTCCCCCTGTCCCGGGTAGCAGCAGATGAGGACAGGTGCAAGTGTAGCTTTCCTGCACAGGGGAGGAGAGGAGGGGGCAAATCCCCCGCCCTGAACAAAGTCCTCCCTGATTGTACTGACTGCTCTAAAAGCCATTCTTCATGCTTTAGCAACACTGTCTTTTTCTTTTGTTGTATAATGTATCTTTTACTACTAAACCTAAAGGACTGTGGACCAGTAGCATCAATATCACCTGGCTGGTTGTTAGAAATACAGATTTGCTGGCCCCTCCCCAAAGCCCACCTAAGCAGAAACTGCATTTTTAAAAATACATATATGGCCTTTATTTTTTACAGCAGTTTTAGGTTCATAGCAAAATGAACATAAAGTTCAGACAGTACCCATGAACCCCAGCTCCCGTGGGTGCAGCCTCCCCCACTATCAACATCCCACGCCAGAGTGGTACCTTTGTGACAATCAGTGAAGTTACATGGACACATCACTATCACCCAAAGTCCACAGTTTACATTAGACATCATTCTTGGTGCTGCTGTACCTTCTATGGGTTTTGACAACTGTATAATGACACGCATCTACCACTACAGTATCATACCCAGTATTTTCACTGCTCTAAAAATCCCCTGTGCTACAGGGGACTCTGCTCAATATTCTGTAATAACCTAAATGGGGAAAGAATTTGAAAAAGAATAGACACATGTATACATATAATTGAATCACTCTGCTGTACACCTGAAACTAACACAATATTGTCAATCAACTCTACTCCAATATAACATAAAATTTTTTTAAAAATCCCCTGTTCTAGAAGCTGCTTCTTAAAGAGTCCTCCAGGTGATTGGTATGTATAATTAAAGTGTGAGCAACCCTGGCAGAGACTGTCACTCCCCTGCTTAAAATCCTTCCGTGGCCTTCCAGTCCTCCAAATAACTTCCAGATCCCTGGCCTTGGAGCACATAGAGTCTAATCTCTGTCTCCCTACTGCCCCAACATTGCCCACCTTCACTTCCTTGCTCCTCCATGTCCCTCACATGCTGCTCCTTCCACCTTCACCCAGCTCACTCTCACCACCCTCCCCCCTGGCAGGGAAACATCATGTTTCTTGGTCATATATTCATTTGAATGATTGATTCATCTTCATCTTCATGCTAATGACTAAATTCCATGAAGGCAAAAGCCAAGTCAATTTTGCTAACAGCTTGTCCCCAGGACCAAGAAAAGTGTCTTGTACATAAGAGAGACTCAGTGTTTGTTGAATATACAAATGATTAAACCAGAAAATGAGTCCCCCACCTGCTGACTCATCCTCATCTTTGTGCATTTGTCTGTGCTACAGCTCTGCCCAAGTTCTGCTGCTGCGATCCCCATCGTCCCCCGTAAAGCCTGCCTGCCTTTCCCAGGTCAGGGGTGCTTACAGTCAGAGCCAGGCACTTCTCTGCTCTTCACTTGCTTGCAGATTAATTACTTTGGCCTTCTCCAGCTAACATACTCAAATCTCTCTTTGAGAGCAGGAATCTGAGGCTCAGTTTTTCAAGGTCCATCTTTTACACAGTAGGTGTTCAGACAAAAGAAGTTCATGGATTCCTTTGTTGACTCAGTATAGCAACAATAAAATCTGGGTGTGACTGTACATACAACAGGGTGCTTTCCAAAAACCTTTCTTTAGCTTTAGCTCAAAGTACCTCTAATTTTTCTGGTATAATTGCTAAAGTCTTGGTTTTAATTTTCTTTTTATGCTTTCTCTCTTTTTTATTGTTTGTTTCTTTCTCCTCACCCCACCCCCACCTCTCTCTCTTTCTCACTCTCTCTCTCTCTTTCTCACTCTCTCTCTCTCTCACACACACACATGCTTGCACACACACCACATTTCTAGGAAGCCTGTAAATTTACTTTTAAATCTTTTAAAGCTCATTTAGACTCCCCAGAAGACTCTAGATTGGGAATGCTGCCTTACTACCCAGAAAAAAAAATTGTAACTGTTGGAAATATTACTCTTAAATATCTGCAAAATCTGATGTATAAATTGTGAAACTTGAATCACGGTTCTCTTGCTTCAGCAACATTGTCAGATAGCAATTTCAGGACAGAAAATGTATAAATACCTGCATTGTAGTCATCTTTCGCTACTGTGCCCACCCTCCCTGTGCCCCGCCACCCGCCCTGCAACCCACAAAGTCATTCTGGGTGATGACTGCAGTTTAAGCAAGCAGAGCTTAAGACAAGATCCTTTGATATTTGGTTCTTTGAAGACTAGGAAACTGTGCAGGAGGCAAAACCTCCTCTTTATTTTGAGGAAACCAGGCAGGTATGCTGCTCAGCAGAAATGCAGATCTTTTATTTGTTCTGCCTTCTAAAAAAAAGTCAGAGCCACCCTGTCAGCAGAATCAGCACCACCCTTCCCAACAGCCCCCCAGATTCAGCACCTGAGCTGGAAAAAGGCTCCAGAAGTCAAAATACTCTTTGTAGGATGCACCTGAAATACCTATGTAGTAAGTTAAAAGTAACTCCAAATATGACTTCTGCTAAATCTGATACCTAATGTTAGATGCCGGCATTGACAAAGGGCATTGGCACCTACAGCATAAAAGTAAATATTAAGAGAAAATTTTAATATGAAAAAGATTGTATGTCACCACTACTTTCTTTTCCCCCTTCAACTTGGAAAGATCATCGCTGTTCAATTTTAGAAGCAGAGGATGTTAGCTGTGTTGTCTCATGGAAATGTAGCTTGGGAAGCAGAGCCCAAGGCCAGTGTGCCCCGAGTGTGTCGCAGAACGTAAATGAGCATCTAGTGGAGGAGATCACACCTCTAAGCTGTCCTTCTGAATTGGCTTTTGGTTTTGTTAAAATAACATGGTCCCACCTTTCCTTTAAGGTCTGTGTTCCTGAGCTAGCTTGGCCACTGGCTTGTTGTGTGATCGAGGACAGGTCCTTTAACCTTTCTGAACCTGTTTTCTCATCCCTAAAATGGACTGAAATGTCCCTTCCCTCTTGCAGGGCGACAGAAGGAGAGAGAACGCCATGTCTTTTCCCTTCCAAACCCCGACGTGGTGGACTCAGGCAAGTTCTTGGAACTTGCTTACCTGAACAGAAGTGAAAAAGACCAGCGAGCACCAAGAGCTGAGAGAGCCAGAGGTATGGGCGCTTGGGTCGTAGTGTTCCCCACTTCACTGTGTGACCCATGGCTTCTGCTGGTGAGGACGGAAAACAAAGGCAAACAGCTTCAAGCCACGTGAGAGCTGGCACCTCACAGCTTACACCAGGCAGGGCAGAAGACAATTCAGTGGCCCCCACACAGAGGGTTTGCCCGTGATGTTTACAAAACACACCGAGGAAACGCTGGCTGGAGTATCTTGGTATCTAGATTCCTAAAATTAAAAGACAGGATTTATCTTCACAACCTGAAAAGGAAAAAAAAAAAAAAAAAAAGTCATCCGGGAAGGAAGATTGGCCCGCCGTGGGTTGTAAAACCTCTTAGTTTACTGCCTGAAATGAGTCAGGGATTGTAATCTGAGCAACCTCTAAATCACAGCACAATCTTGAGGGAAAAGCAAGACTTGACGGACATTTGAGGAAGTGACCCTGCCTTACGCATGTTCCAAGAACCAACCACCGCTTTCCCACTGCTGGGAGATGTTGAAGACTATTAGAAACAAAGAGAATTAAAGGGCCCTGGACACCAGCCAGCCAACCCATGAAAGCTTGGACCCTCTTTAGAACATATCGAGAAACACAGAGCACCAGGGAGGGCATATTTTGTCCACAGCAGTACTTAAGTCATGAAACTACTTCTTTCTTACTATATTAACACAGAAAAACAAATGTTTCTGTTTTTAAATGCTTCTACACAAAGACTGTTTAAAGCTCAACATTCAGAAAACTAAGATCATGGCATCTGGTCCCATCACTTCATGGCAAATAGATGGGGAAACAGTGGAAACAGTGGCTGACTTTATTTTTTTGGGCTCCAAAATCACTGCAGATGGTGACTGCAGCCATGAAATTAAAAGACGCTTACTCCTTGGAAGGAAAGTTATGACCAACCTAGAAAGCATATTAAAAAGCAGAGACATTACTTTGCCAACAAAAGTCCATCTAGTCAAGGCTATAGTTTTTCCAGTAGTCATGTATGGATGTGAGAGTTGGACTGTGAAGAAAGCTGAGCGCTGAAAAATTGATGCTTTTGAATTGTAGTGTTGGAGAAGACTCTTGAGAGTCCCTTGGACTGCAAGGAGATCCAACCAGTCCATCCTAAAGGAGATCTGTCCTGGGTGTTCATTGGAAGGACTGATGCTGAAGCTGAAACTCCAATACTTTGGCCACCTCATGCGAAGAGGTGACTCATTGGAAAAGACCCTGATGCTGGGAGGGCTTGGGGGCAGGAGGAGAAGGGGACGACAGAGGATGAGATGGCTGGATGGCATCACCGACTCAATGGTCATGAGTTTGAATAAACTCCGGGAGTTGGTGATGGACAGGGAGGCCTGGCGTGCTGCGATTCATGGGGTCGCAAAGAGTCGGACACAACTGAGCAACTAAACTGAACTGAACTCAAAGACTGTGTCTTAAAGGGGTAGAGGATTTCAGTCAGTGGAAGAGTGTCAGTAAAAGGGGAAGAGAAAAGACATACGGAAATCATTACTTGGCTATATTATCTACTATAATGTGAGCAAGCTGATTTTTTTTTTTTTTTTTTAGCGAATATATTAAACATCAGGAATAAAAATGAAAGCTGTGCTTTGATATGATCCTCTCCGATTCCAACAGAGACCTAGTCTGGGTGCTACCCAGATGTTTGGGACCCCTCTTGGGGAACCACCCCAGGGTTAGTCTGTCAGTCACACCAGATTGTCTTATTAGCCACACTGTATTTTACTCAGAATTAGCCTGGATTCACTTATTCACCAGAATTTTACTGGCTTTGGAAAACTCAAATTCAGCCTGAAAAATTAATATTTTCTACCATCTAGGGCCATAACTGATGCCCAGGCTTTGCTGGTGGCTCAGGCAGTAAAGAATCTGCCTACAGTGTAGCAGACCCAGATTCAATCCCTGAGTTGGAAAGATCCCGTGGAGAAGGAAATGGCAACCCACTCCAGTATTCTCGCCTAGAGAATCCCTTGGACAGAGGAACTGGCGGGTTACAGTCCATGGGGTCACAAAGAGTCAGACACGACTAAGTGACGAACAGTTTCCACTTTCCTTTCCACCATCTAGAGTCATAACTCTGATAATGATTCTCCAATATGTTGAAATAAGAGACCCCCAGAAGGCCCTCTGGGGGGAAAGGATGCATCTTGGAGGTATGTTTGTTTAAAAAGCAGTCAGGTTGTTGGTAACTAGATCCACCAAGCTATCCCCATATTAAGCTAATATTAAATGTACTTACTTGCCAAAGAATAATTCCTCTTGTGTTAAAAATCGAAGGATGAGGCTCCACTTCTGAGATGTTCCTTTCTTGCCGTCTTCAAACTAATGGCAAGTCACTCGGTTTTTCTTCGGGTGATATTTCACAGAGGTGGCATTTCCCCTCCCAACTTCCTTTTACTTGATAGAGAACTCTGATGTTCAGAAATATTTAAGTCCAACCAGGGGAAGAGCATAGTGTTCTTTATGTGCAGTTTGAGGAAGCTCCCTCTGCTGTCGTGTTTTGTCAGTTCCCTTCAGATGGTATTGCAGACCACACAGCCACTCTCCCTCACCTGCCCCAGCAAAGCCTCAGTGTCAAGGGGAGAGGAAACTGCATTGGGCCACCTGGGGGAAAGGTTAGGATGGTGCCCCATAGTGAGGGGGGCTGACCCATCAACTTTGGGGGTAGACAGTATTTGAGCCATAAGGCTGGCTGTTTCTGTGCCTTTTCAAGTTTTGTTTCAGCACTCAGAATTACCCCTCCCTAGTCACAGTCATGCCATTGCAGGAGTGGGCCATCCATCTCATGGGTAGTGGAAACTTTGGGAGAGTGCCTAGCTTACAAGACCACTCTTACTTACACTCCCCCCTACCCCCACCATCTTTACAGAGTGGTTGGACAGGGTATCCTACTAGCCAAGTTGGACAGTGAATCCCAGTCACCCTAGCCTGGTACAATAACCCTCAGGTAAACAGTGACAGAACCAAAAGGTGAGTTGAGGAAGATTTTAGTCCTCCCCTGCCAATTTCCAACCAGCCTACTACTCCTGTGAAGAGTTCTAGAACATTTCATGGGTAAGCAGCCAACCCACACTGGTCCAGTGGATCTCTTTTGCACTCGTGGAACCTTACAGCACTTTATCTGGCCCATACCTTTCTCAGTTTGCTTCTGGCACTTGAGGCTTCTCTGTTGCCTTCACATCAGATTCCCTTGGAAAGTCTGCACTCAAGCATGTGCAACTTGGAAATATGAGGGATTTAGAACCAATGGGGCTACTCTTGATCCAAGGGGGCTCCTGGAAGATGATGGATAACTGCTTTCCACTTTCATCACCCAGATGGGGAGTTGAGAAAGACATTTCATGACGCTTTCCAGAAGGTCCCAGTGAGATGGAGTACCAGTTGCCTGAAGCAGAGGCCAGCATGGTGAGGCACCCTTGTATTGGCCTTTCTTCCTTCCCTGTGTCAAATCCCCCTGTCCTATACCACCAGACTCACATCCCCAGTCATCTAGGGCTTTGTAAGTAGATTTGCTTTCTGGAGAAACTAGCCTTAGGCAGGAGGGACTTCATGTGGTAGACACACAGTGGCTTCCCGTCTAAAATAACTGGGTAGAAGTAGAAAGGTGACTCCATTTAGAGGAAAAGAAAACGATAGGAAATGTGATATGTGAATGTGATAAATGCACTTGGCTTTGCCCCTCAACAAAGTGATCTCTCTAAAATGGTGATTGAGTCTATCTTCTCTCAACCTTAGAACTGTTTCACTCTCTTCATGCAGATAAAAGCCAGGCTGAGCTAAAACTGTACCCCAGGGCAGGGTTGGGCTGGGCCAACTAGGGCTACTGCAAAGTCTTTGCATATTGAGTACTCGGGGTCCAAGGTGCTAGGACAGCTTTTGTTGTTACTTAGGACAGCTTAGGTGCTGAGAAAACCTCTTTCCCACGGTGGACTCTTCTGTTGCCAAAGAAACAAACCCATTTTTGCATTAACGAAAATTTTCAGGAAGTTGTGTCTTTGGCTTTTCTAACAAGACTGGTTGCAATCTCAGCAATGAAGTCACAAGAAGCTCTCTGACCTCTGTTTCAGGTCAGTTCCCCTGGTTACCTACCTGGCAACCAGCACCCTGATTTCTGCCCTGGACTGAATTTCAGTTGCAGTGAATTTCAGCCTCTCTGTGGAGCCTTTCTGACTCCCGTTCTCAGCTTCATTTATATCCATCTGTATAGCCTGCACCCAGAATGGGGTGGCCAGACCTGGGCTTTAAGACTATGGTGCTCCCGAGTGGTGCCATACTCTGCTAAAGCTGGTGGTAAAAGCCATCAGTGTGAGAGTGGTAATCTTTTCTTTGTACGCTGTCACATTCTTTCTGATTTAAGGAGATGGAAATCACCAGAGTTCTTTAAATGAAAAGAGAAGTGGACATTCAGCACTAACCCTGATCTAAACTGAGGGCTCTTTCCCTGTTGCCCACTACCCCTCTCCCTTCTGCATTTGGGGCTCTACTCTCTGGCTGAAAATCTTGACTTCACCATAACTTCCTGCACCGCTTTTCCCATCCTCTCTGCCCATCCAAACATCTTCCTTCCCTAAAGGAGTATTCCAAAAATCACTTCCTCAAGAATCTCTCTTTGACTCTTCTAATCCCCATCTGCTCTTTCCCTCCTCTGAGCTCCTAGTGTCTGTACCACTCCTTTGCCACATCAAGCCAGTTCCCCCACATTTACTGAGTGCCTACTGTATGCCCAGAACTGTATCACCTGCTGTGGATGCCAAGGTGAACAGACTGGGAGAGAGATAAGAACAAGATGGACAGACCCTCAGAAAAAGAAACAAACAATCACAGAAGAAGACCCGGGGCAACCAGCCAGATCTGAGGCTACAAGATGGTGAAAATGCCAGCAAAATATTAGGGAGGTATGAGTGGACAAATGACATGCCACGGCCAGGAATTATCTTCATTATCTTTGCACATGAACCCAGACCTTTATTGAAATATTACATTCCATTTCAAAATAAATGTAGAAATGGATCCAGAAAAAAGTAACAAACAATAATAAGAAGGATGTTAAACTGTGTAATTCAGAGAAAAGAGCAAACAGAGGAGAGCTGGGATATTTTTTTAAGATGGGCCAAGGGGATTGGGGTTCTTGATAATGATCTTTCACTGCCTTGAGGCGTTTCTGTTTATTTGCCTTGAGCTTTTAATGGATGTAAATGCACTTCACTTCTGTGGATGACCAAACTAGAGAAAATAATCTTAAATTAAAGCCGGGGATATTTTGGTTGTGTTTAAGGAAGACTCGGGGTGTGTGTGTGTGTGTGTGTGTGATGAAACTGGAAAGGGCAACTTTCAAAGGCACTGGGAGTGTCGTATTGTACTGCCTTTTCAGTCACTTCAGTCTGTGTCCGACTCTTTGCCATCCTATGGACTGTAGCCCGCCAGCCTCCTCTGTCCATGGGATTCTCCAGGCTGGAGTGGGCTGCCATGCTTATTACTTGGTCCTTTAAGAGAAGAGACAGACCCTGCAGCCATGTGAGTTCTCTGCCTGAGGGTAGGGACCTGCTCTTGATTCCTGGCCAGTCTGTGATGATAGGACTCTGGGAATTAAGAGTCACCACAGACACTGGCTGCAATCCTCCTGCCCACACTGTCCATTAGAGCTGCTGGCAAAGTCATAAAAGTTGCCCTTTTTTCAGTTTGTGTTTCACTTTCCTTATTCCCAGAGAAACATAGAAAGGAGCCACCCAAAGGTTGTAGAAGGAGAGGACAGAGATGATTTTGGTGCTTTCATAATGGGATAGTGTAGCTGTCATGATATCAAGCTTGGATAAGTGAAAGCTGAAGAGTCAAGTCAGCCCATTAAAGATTTTTTTTTAATTGGTAGAAAATAGCTTTACAATTTGTGTTGGTTTCTGTTGTATGACAACTAGATTCAATCATAATTTACATATATATATATGTACACACATATATATATTTAATTTAATTTAATATATAATTTAACATATATCCCTTCTCTCCTGAGCCTCCCTCTCCTCCCCCTATCCCACCCCTCTAGGTCATCACTGAGTGCCAGGCTGAGCCCATTAAAGATTGAACAATAGTGCATTTACTTCTTAAACAGACTAAACTATTTAACCACCCCAAGAGGCACAAGGAGTTGGACAGGGCTTAGCAGCTAAGCCACATTAACAGGAGAAAGCAACCACCTTCCTTTACCCTCCCCTTCTTCTCCTTCCTCCTCAGCCTCTTCTCTTTCCTCCTCTTTCTTCTTTCTGGCGTACTTTCTTGAAAAGTGAAATAGATAGCTGCCCTCTGTTTCTTAGTGACACAGTAATCTAGGGGAAAAACAATCTGTAACCAACGGTCATGGTCTCCTATTTCAAAAGAAGGGGGAGGGGTTGCGGGGAGGGGAGTCGTCTAATTCTATGCATAAAATTATTTTTTTTCCGTTTATTTTTATTAGTTGGAGGCTAATTACTTTACAATATTGTAGTGGTTTTTGCCATACATTCACATGAATCAGCCATGGATTTACATGTGTTCCCCATTCCAATCCCCCCTCCTGCCTCCCTCTCCATCCCATCCCTCTGGGTCTTCCCAGTGCACCAGCCCTGAGCACTTGTCTCATGTCTATGCATAAAATTAAAGAGAAATTGCATGGCTTGAGTGGAAAGAGGGGATTTATCTCTCATCAACTCTCCCCAGAAAGGGCAACATTTAAAGTACGCCTTGCACGGACACATTTAGCTACTATTTGAATAGGAGAGGAAATCTGGCCACTTGTGGCCCCATTTACACAAGGACACCAGAGAAGAGCAGAATTTATTTGATGGCATGAAGAGCCATAGCACACCCTCACATTGACTCCCTCCTGATTCTGGAGCTGATTTCACTGGCATCCACAGGGGGTGGCTGAGGGACTCTCCAGCGCTGTCACCACTAGGAAACCTGCCTAAACCAGCTTCCTTTGTTTAGTCTTGGTTTCACTCTCACTCTTTTTAGATTCCCCACCCCAAACTTGAGCTCTCTCCAAAGAGCAGTTTTAGGAATGAATGTCAGAGACAAAGGGTGAGGGAACTGACACCTCATCAGAGGATAGGAGGAGAGGGCTGAAAGATGTCCCCTGATGAGGTTTTCATTTACCTATAGTCCTGCAGATTCTTCTCAAAGCAAAATGAGCAGACTCAGGTAGGTTAGCCTAGTCTGACGCTGATGGAGGGATGGTGGAGCAGAGGATGGGAGGGTGGGGAGGGAACTTAAGCAAGGCCCACCAGGTGTTTGGCTTCAGTAGTTACTTTCCATTTCCTGGAAGCTATATTTTCACCCACTGAGAGCCAGACTTGTGGGCAGTAAAGTGCTTAGGATGAGCCTGTGGTCAGGAGCACCAAAAGTCCATTGCAAACTTGGGAAGGGGAGCTTGGGGACTCAGCTGACTGGCTGTGGGAAATCCCCACAGGACTGGGAGAGGCAGAGTGGTGGGGGCCATCTGGTAGAAAATGTACCAAAGAAGGTTTCAAAATCTACACGGATCTCCAGATCAAAGGTTGGGAAAAAACAACTTACAGAAGCAAACGAGAGCACTCCAGAGACATGGGGGAAGAGGGGTGGGTAGGAATGTGGACTTCCCCCATGTCTCTTTCTGTTCTGCTTAGAAGGAGAGAAGCCATTGCCTGCTTTTAAAACACCAATTTGTATCCACTTATCTCTCCATTCAGTGTCCCCATCCCCACCTTCTGCCATATTTGATTACTGCCTGCTTATTAGAATTATAGCACATATCTTGGATCTTTCTTTAAATACGACTTTCACACTGTCATCAAATGGAGGGCTCTTGTGAAAGGAGTATGAAATATTTTTAAAAAAATCAGGCTCAGGAGGTTCGGAGCCATTAATGAACTCAATGTTTAGTCTATCATATCATTTCAAAGTTTGTGTAAATGGCAGTACAGGGAATGGAAGAAACCCTGGCCTGAGAGTTCCAAGACCATGGCCTGCTTCAGAGAAGAGTTCAGAGGAGGCTACTTCTCTCTGCTGTGTGACTCAAAGGCACTCTCTTCACTTAGTTGGGCCTCACTTCCCTCACTATAAAGTTACAGGTATGCAAATATCCCTTCTGACACTGACATGTTGTGATGTACACTTTGCTCTTATGTACATATGGATTCTATTTTTAAAAAAGTACTTTGGGACCAGTGGCCAGAGAGTCTGTTTTCTTTGATAAACTGATCTTCGAATTCTTTTCCAGCCTTCTTTAAAATCCTCCAGAAGGATACGTGATTTCCATTGTGCAAATCTAGTATTCAGTCTTATGATGAAGTGTTTGGAAATGATTCAGTAAGACAGAAAAGGAGAAAGCTTAAGACCATGACCAGTCTTCTAACCCAGTGACAGGCCGAATTGGAAACCAACTCACGCCTCAAAACTGAGGTCGGGCTGAGCAACCGTGCATCACTGGGGAGGAAATATCAACTTAAGTCTGCATCTTTGTTTTTACTTTTACTTTTTTAAATCTTTGCTTTTACTTTTTTAAAACCTCTGAACTAGCTGTTTGGGTTATTTCTGGGCTTGAAATTTTAGTTTATCTTCTTAGTTATTTTTTAAAAAAATAAGCCCAGATGTAATTCTCTCTAGATGCCTTCTGTGAACCCTCTAAATTGATAATGTCTCCCTCCTATTTGCCGAGCTGGTACCTTGAACATTCTCCTTGGTCACAGTGCTTGTGCCTCATGTCGTTACACTATACGAAGTCTCCTCTATCCCTGTGATTCTTGCTCTACCTCAGTAACTGCAGTAAGCACCCAGCAAGGTATCTAGCATACTTTATATGCTATAATAGGGTTCTACAGAGAAACAAAACCAATACACACATGGAGAGAGAGATTTATTTTAAGGAACTGGTTCATGTGATTGTGGAGGTTACCAAGTCCAAAATCTGCACAATAGGCTAGCAGGCTGAAGACCCAGGTTGAGGTGATGTAGCAACTCCATGTGAAGATAGTCTGCTGGCAGAATTTCTTCTTCCTTGGGTGAGATCAGTCTTTTTTCTATTAAGGCCTTCAACTGAATGGGTAAGGCCCACTTACCATGGAAGAAAATTAGCTGCTGGTTTCCATGTTAATCTCATCTTAAAAATACCTTCACAGAAACATCTAGAAAAATGTTTGACCAAATATCTGGGTACTTTTTCCTAGCCAAGTGAATACCTAAAATTAACCATCACAGATGCTCACTGAATCTTCTGAAGTGAGTTGATGCTGCAGGATATGTGAACAGCCGTTTTTGGCTTCCTATTTCTCCTGGGCTAGCTTTCTTCTGTTTTCTTCTAAAAAGCCTCTACTTCATTTTTTACCCACTTTAAATCACTTTAACAAATTGTGTTAAATTGTGTCCTATTCTGTGGTAAATTTTTCTCTGAAACTTTTTGTTATTTTACATTTGCTGCAGAGGTCGGGGGCCCTGTCTATTAGCCATTTCCTGTTAGCTCTATCTTTCTCTCTCTCATTAAAAAAAATTTGTTTTTAGCTCTCAAGATTTCATGAGGCATGGTGGCACAGTATAACACATTCAGGCCCCTGAAGATGCAGATTTGTTTAACCCCCTGCTTTTCAACTATCTATACTTCTGTTTCCTTTCTGTTGAACCAGCCCTGGCCATGGTGTGGCTGGAGAGGAACTGAACATCAGGGCCTCATATTGCTGTGTATCAACATGAAAGGGGGTTTATTTTAGAGGCATTACCTTATTTGAACATTTGGATCCAATTGTAGTAACGACACTATTACAAATGACACAAATGCTTACAATGTAAAGCTTAGTGATTAAAAATAGGATATAATATATTATATCTATAAAATGACCCCATTTTTAAAAAATGTGCATAAAGACTATAAGTATCAGTCTTTACAGTCTGAGTGGTAGAATGTGGGCTTTTTTTTCCTATGCTTTCTAAAATTTCTTTCTACATGTAATATGTAAAAATTCTTAATATGAAAGATTAAAAGTTTCCCCTTCTCTCTCTCCCTACTCCCTGCAAACTCTCCCCTTAGCCACCTGAGAGATAATTATATAATCATTAATAACAATTTAACATGTATCCTTTCAGTCATTTTATACACAGGCATGCACACACACACACATACAGAGTTCTTTTTTCTTATATAAATAAGACCATTTATATCCCTCACTTTAAAAGCTGATTTTTTAGTTAACAAAATGTCTCCAGTTTCTTCCCTTGTGAACCTAATTATTTACCCCAAATCTGCTGACTTAAATGTCTACCTTTTTGGAAAAGTTTCATAATTATGCCCTAATTTAGGAGAAGGAAACTCATTCTCCTATCTAAATAGAGGTTGAGATTATTTCCAATTTTCTGCTGAGAAACAATTCTGCAAAGAAATCCAGAAACATTTATCTTTGTGAACACATGAGAGATGTGTTTTTAAAGAGAGATTTCTAAAAGATTTCTCAGTTTTTCTACTGGAAGTATGCATTATTTTTTTAATCGTAAAAATAACATTTTATTTAAAAATAAACAATGTAAATCAACAGCCTAAGATGGAATCCCTTGCGTGGGTCCACTTTATGAGAGCAGGGTTGGGTTAGGGCCTAGCATCCGCCTGGTAAACAGTAGGTGTTTAATGTCTGTAGCAAGAAAGATAAGCATCCAGAAAAGTCTGCAGAATACTGCATATAGTGTTTAGAATATCTGCATAGAATACCTGCAGATAGTGTTTCTAATTCTTTTCAAGAATTTATTCAGGCAAAAAGAATCTTGGTTTTCCTTTGCTTTTATTTATCATCAGCATGAAAATATTCTATTCTGCGACCAAATAAATGACAAGAGTTAAAATTAATCCTATCAACCACCCTAAAGAGGTCGGTACTATTATTGTCCCATTTTATGGGTGAGGGGCCCAGAACTGTGACAAAGGCCACTGACGCAATCAGCACCGTTTTCCGAGATCGGGGCCACACACTATTCACTGTCCAGGGGAGCTGGACTGGAGGAAAGGCCGAGGCTTCAAGCCGGGGCCACTCCTGGGTCCTCGACAGTCTCGCGGGGGTGGGGGTGGGGGTGAGACGTTGGTGGCGGAGGGGCGCCATTTCCCGTCGTGCGTGCTCCGCGGCGCCCTCCCGAGCCGAGGGGGCGGCAGACGCAGGCGGCAGCTGACGCTCGAGCAACTGCAAGCGCCGGGCCCGGCCCGGGTCTGTGGAACCTGAGCGCGATCCGCGGACGCGGCGCTCCACCCGGCTGGGTGCTCAGCTCTCGGCTCGCGCCGGGGTCCGCGCTGGGCCTCCGCGCACCCTGACTTCCCGGCCCCGCGCTGGGCTCACGGGCGTGACACCCCTCCCGGCCACCAGGTACCCCTCCCCGCGCTAGGCCCCCACACCCGCGCTCCTCTCCCGCGTCGACCGGTCCCGCCCGCCCTTCCTTCCCCGCCCTCCCCGCCCGCATCCCGTCCCGTCCCTCGCACGCCTCTCCCGCGGTGACCTAGGGGCCACCCCCACCCCAGTCGGGGCTGAACCTGTTCCCCACTCGCCTGTACCCTGCCCCCCTCAGAAAAAAAAAAAAAAACCGCAGAAGACTGCCGTGAATCGGCTGCCCACATCTCCGTTTCGAATAAAGTTCGGGGACGAGACTGTCAACTGTAAAAGTTAAGCGTATAAAGAATAACAGCGTTCTGGAAAGCTGGAGGCCAGAGCACAGTGTAAAAACTCAAAAGAAAATTTCTTACAGAGTGAGGTGGTCATCGCCCACCACCCCCAGCCTCACTCGAAACCCACAGAAACACATTTGGGTGGAGTCAGGAGGAATTACAGACAGGAAGCTGAGGACTTCAGAAGAGGGCGGTGGTGGTTTAGTCGCTAAGGCGTGTCCGACTCATGCGATTCCATGGACAGAGGAGCCGGGCAGGCTACAGTCCATGAGATTCTCCAGGCAACAATACTGGAGTGGGTTGCCATCTCCTTCTCCAGAGGATCTTCCCGACCCAGGGATCTAACCTGGGTCTCCTGCATTGTAGGCGGATTCTTTACCAACTGAGCTACAAGGGAAGCCCCTTTAGAAGAGGGTACAGGGATTAAAGATCTGTCCTCAGAATTCTAGAACTAAGCTTGGTCTCTGAAGCTCTCAGAGCTGGACGGGAGCCCAGGTTGCATCTATAGCTCCTCACTACTGCCTCCCGCCAGTACAATTTACCATGGGAAAATTGAGGTCCTGGAAGGAGGTAGCTTGTCCACCATCACACACCTGATTCTGGGCAGAGCCAGGACTGTTAGCCCAGAACTCCAGTTCCTGAGCATCATTTATAAACATTAAAATATGTAAGTCAATTTTTTACAAATACCGTTTTTGTGCCAGGAAATTCAACATGGTAAGTAAATCAGTAACTCCCAGCGCCTCCATCTGTTGCTTGCGTGAAGTTACCCTCTCTGGCCCCCAGTTTTCTTATCTCTGACGTGCAGACTATAATCCAGGCCCTGTGATGAGACTGAAGATGCAGGTGCTTTGCAAACATTGCTACCAGTGGAAAGTTAACATTTACGGAAAGGACGGGTGCATTCCAAGGCCAGATTCAACCAAAAAGAGAAAATGGTTGATTTGCAGAATTTAATGGGCTTGCCACTCACAGAGAGGCAAAGATAGGGTCCTAGTTAGTCTTGCCTAACTTGACAAGACAAGACAAAGTTCTAATCTTGCCTGGGAAGTCCCACAGACAGAGGAGCCTGGCGGGCTAGTCCAGGCTGAAAAAGACTTGGACACGACTTAGCTTAGTGACTGAACAACAACAACACAACAAAATGGCTTATTCCATTCCCCATAGAGCTGTTGTGATGATTAAGTGATATGCCCTTAATACTGTGCCTGCAAGGAGTGAGTAATCAGTGAAATGTGATGTGTGCTCAGTCTCTCAGTCGTGTCTTACTCTGTGTGACACTTTGGAGTGTAGCCCACCCGGCTCCTCTGTCCGTGGGATTTCCCAGGCAAGAATACCAGAGTGGGTTACTACTTCCTCCTCCAGGTGATCTTCTGGACCCGAGGATTGAACCTGTCTCCTCCATTGATAGGTGGATTTCCTTACCACTAGGCCACCAGGGAAGCCCCAGTAAAATGCTGATAGGGCTATTATTTTTTCTGATTTTTTTTCTCCCCATCCTCTGTGTGTCTTTTTATTCCCCCAGAGACAGCTTCACCATGGACGGGGCACTGATGGAGAGGTATGTGGCAGCCATGGTGCTGAGTGCAGCTGGAGATGCCTTGGGGTACTTCAACGGAAAGTGGGAGTTCCTCCAGAATGGGGAGAAAATTCACAGGCAGCTGGCCCAGCTTGGCGGCTTGGATGCCATAGATGTGGAGAGGTGGAGCGTCAGCGATGACACCGTGATGCACCTGGCTACAGCAGAAGCACTCCTGGAAGCGGGCAAAGTCTCAGACTTGACTGACTTGTATTCCCTCCTTGCTAAGCATTACCAGGACTGCATGGGAGACATGGATGGCCGGGCACCAGGTGAGAGCAGCCGGTGGAGGTCCTGGGCAGGTGGAGAATTAAAACAGACCCAAGGAAGTCATTTAAAATGTTGATTGGGATTTAAATATCAAAGATACTAGTTTTTTATTTTTTAATTAATCAATTTTTTTGCCACACCCTGAGGCATGTGGGATCTTAGTTCGCTGACCAGGGATCAAATGCGTGCCCCCTGCATTGCAAAGCAGTCATAACCTCTGGACCACAGGGGAAGTCCCAGGACATTAGTTTTCTTAGTTATGATAAAAATAGAAACAAGCTAAATGTTCTGTCATTTATTTCATTATGGTGACACATCTGCACCCATTTAAAATTACACAAATAAGTATTTACTGATATGGAAAGACGTTGTATACGAAGCAGAGTAGATTATGAAACACTATATATCTTATGAACCCATTTTCATTAAGAGTATGTATGTATATCTGTTGGGAGAGATTTGGGTGGTAAGAGTATTTATATATATTTATTTATATATATATATATATTTATTTATACATATTAAATATATTTATAATATATATTATATTCCTTTCACTTATTTGTAGTTTCTAAGTTTTCTTTAATATCTATGAAGAAAATTTTTTTCTTTTTAAAGAAGACTGGAAAAGGTCTTGTAGAGACTCTTTTTCTGGTTCCAGGTCTGCTCACAAGTGGTTCTTGCTCACTTTTTTATAGTCACTTGGCCAACAGCTGATGTGAACCACCTTTTCCCTGGCTCTTGTATTAGTTAGCTTGACCTGCCATAACAAAATACCACAGATTGGCTGGGCTTAAACAACAGATATCATTTTCTCACTGTTTGGGAAGCTGGAAGCCTGAGATCAGGGTGTTGGTTTCATTTCTTCTGAAGGAGTCGTTTCTCTTTGGCTTGCAGATGATGCTGTGCCCTCTCAGAGCATACATTCCTGGTGTCTTTTTTGTGTGTTCCCGTTTCCTCCTCTTGTTAGGACACTGATTAGACTGATTCAGGGCCCGTCCTAACATTCTTATTTTAAAGTCATCACCTCTGTAAAAGGCCCATCTCCAAATACAGTCACATTCCGAAGTTCTAGGGATTAGCTCTTCATCATATGAATTTTGGGGAATAGAATTCAGCTCATCATCAATACAGTTCAGCTCATAACATTTCCTGATTAAAAGCCCCTCTCACAAACGCAGCAGCGTCTAAGTACGCTAGTCTAAGTAAGGCACAGTGCTGACTTGGGGTTTGGAGTTGGGGGCCTTCATCACCACACACTTTGGCTTTCCCTTTCCATCCAGGAAAGTTGGAGGCAGGGCTTGGTTCTCTCCTCCTGCTGGGCCTTTGCTTTGGTTACCCTGACCCCATTCTCTACCTGACTCTTCCCAGGGGGCGCCTCATTGCAGAACGCCATGCTGCTGGAGCCAGACAAAGCTGAGGGCTGGAGGATTCCCTTTAACATTCACGAGGGTGGCTGCGGGGCTGCCATGAGGGCCATGTGCATTGGTCTCCGGTTCCCTCACAGCAGTCAGCTGGACACACTGATCCAGGTGAGCATCGAGAGCGGCCGGATGACCCACCACCATCCCACAGGCTACCTGGGAGCCCTTGTGTCTGCTCTTTTTACAGCCTATGCTGTGAACGGCAAGCCTCCCCAGCAGTGGGGAAGAGGACTGATAGAGATACTTCCGGAAGCTAAAAAGTACATTGTCCATCAGGCTACTTTGTGGAGCAGAATCTTCAACACTGGTGAGTTTGCAGGTGCACACTTGTGCTAGAAAATGGTTGAGTCTGTGTGCACACATGCTTGCATGTGTATGCCTAAAACTCAGATTTTTAGCAACCATCATGGGTCTCCCATCAAATTTCATCATCCACTGCATCCAGCCCCCTCCCCACCCTCCTGCTAAGGATTCTAAATACAGTCCCAGCAGTGATGGCCACCAAGGAGCCAAGTGAAGACCTCAGTGAGTAGGGCGGCTGCCCTGCTTCCCTGATGTGTAGGGATCCTGTTCTCCAGAGTTTTGTGGCTCTTCCTTTTCTCTTTTTTTTTTCCTGGCCCGCCACACAGCATGTGGGATCTTCATTCCCCACCCAGGGATTGAACCCGTGCCCTCTGCAGTGAAAGAGCAGTGTCTTAACCACTGGACCGCCAGGGAAAAGTCCCTGTGGCTATTCTTTACTGAGATGAACTTTCCTGATTATTTCCTGGAACTTGTTTTTTCAGTGTTGTCTTGACAAACAAATAATATTGTGAAAGCCTTGGTTAAAATGACCTAAAGATAGGTTTTTCCACCAGCTAATTAATAAGTGGTAAGACCACATCTTCCCCTTTTTTGAATTCACATCACATTGCCTTTCTTAGAATAAAAATGTCCAGAGGCTTTCTACTGAAATCATCCACGGTCATGATGTTCTGAAGTTCCCTCTTAAAAAAAAAAAAGTAGCTATATAAGGAGCTGATGCGTTAATTAGGTTGATGGTAGTGATCATTTCATTATGCATATGTATATCAAATCATCATGTCGTACACCTTAAATATGTACAATTTTGTTAAGAAAGTAATATAAAACAATAAAATATATGATGACAGGCCAAATAAATAAAGTTCACCCTGAAAGTTGACACTTGACCTAATTCTCAACTCAGGGAAAGCAAACCTACATTTCTCACCTTTAACTTGCTGTATATCTTTTTTATGCATTAATAGCAACAGATATCGATACCTTATTTATATCACTCCTTAGCAAAAATGTATTGAATGAAGGTCACTTAACATTCAATTTGATTTTTTGTATCATATCATATTAGTACTAGAGGTTGAAGTCATGTTGGAACTCTCCCTGTTCACATTTCTATCTGGTACCTTTCCTGATGGCTTTTGACTTCAATTTTTCAATTGACTGTATCTTTTTTTCTCCCTACAGGTCTTACTTCCAAGACCAATGGGAAAAGTACCTAAAACTCAGAGGAATTTGGGATGGCAAATCAGCCCCTACCTTCCCCAAGCCCTTTGATGTGAAGGAAAGGGATCAGTTCTACACTTCTGTGAGCTACTCTGGCTGGGGCGGCAGCAGTGGACACGATGCCCCCATGATTGCCTACGATGCCATCCTGGCTGCAGGAGACTCCTGGAAGGAGCTTGCCCACCGAGCATTTTTCCACGGTGGAGACAGTGATTCTACCGCTGCCATTGCTGGCTGTTGGTGGGGAGTGATGTATGGTTTTAAAGGAGTGAGTCCCTCCAACTACGAGAAGCTAGAATACAGAAACCGGTTGGAAGAGACAGCTAGGGCTTTGTATTCTCTTAGGTAATTACCCTAGGGAGAAGTGACATTCATTTCTGGTGGTTTCTCCTCTCGTGTAGTCCCTTTTCTACTGTTTCACTTTTTTCAAAGTCAAGAGTCTTAACCTTATACTCAGGGAATTTTGAGGTAACAGTCCCTTGGGCACCTGAAGCTCAATGTTTCCAAACTTATCCTGTCTTCACCAGCCCCTGCCCCAAATGTACCCCTCTTCCTATCCTGAAGAGTCTATTTCTCAGTTAATGGGATCAGCAGCTCCCAAATTAGAAATCTTACGGCCTCATATTTGGGTTTCCATTTTTACCATCTAATCTTTCACTAAGTTTTTTTTCTGTTTGTTTCAGGTTGGGTTCCCAAAAGTGGATTCTAAGACAAAGATCTTAGTGCAAGTAGTTTACTTGGGAGGTGATTCCAGGAAGGACTGTTAGGAGAATGGGGAAGTGAGACAGGGAAGGGAGAGGAGCCAGGACAAAGTGTGTTGATGAGCAGGTTCCCACTGTAGGCACTTGAGATGCAGTACATCTGAGTCCGTTGCGTAAGGCATTCAGAGTTGTCTCACCATCTTCCATCTGATGTTGGTGGAGGACCACTCCCAGGGGTGCTAACTCTCTGGTGCTTCCTGGCCTGCCTCTTATAAAGCCAAACATGAGTGTCCTCAGGTCAAGACTCAGAGATGTTTGCAGTGGCAGGCTGTAGGGTGCATGAACAGTGAGGTGTGTATGTGGGGGTCCCCCCAGCATCTGCTAGGTGGTTCTTCATCCTGAATATCCTTCAGATCTGTCATTCTTTTACCTTATGGCACCACATGTTTTTCAGCTGGATTTCTGCATTACAAACTATTTGTCTGAAGAGATTCTGCTCCTATTAATAGCTGCACCCCCTAATTTCCTAGGTATGGCACTTGACGTGGTGCCAGCTCATTGTCACCTATTTGACAGTCTTTATTCTCCTCTAGACAGAATCTAGCATGGTGCCAGGCACACAAGAGATGCTTCATCAATATATGTTAAATGAATGTTGTTTATTAGCCTCCTGTCTGGTGCCTCTAATTCCAGTACTGCCTTCCGTGTTTCCCTCCAGAGAGATCTTTACAAATACATAACAAGTTGATCATACTGCACGTCTAATCATGTACAATGAATACTTACCCCCTGCTTCTTCATTTCTGGGTGCTCCTCCTTCTCTTTCACCTTCAAGTTCCAGCTCAGGTGGCATCTCCTTGATGAAAGCCCACTCTGACTGTTGAGGCTCTTGGCCGTCTCTCTTCAGAACACCCACAGCCTTCTGTCTCCAGCTCTGTCACCACACTGAGCATGTTGTGTGGTGACTGTGGGTCTTCAGGGGGCCCTCTGAGGCTCCTTATGAGGGCTTGTGTCTTGCCTTCTTTATGGTCTTCCTGTCTAGACTGTTGGAGACATTCAGTGTTTACTGTGGAGGTTCATCGGTTGGTTTTGATGTGAATGTTTTGAGCATGCACTGACTCTTGTGTTTCAGATGCCCTCTACTTCATGACTGTCAGGAGTGACCTGTGCTGGCCTGAGAGAGATGGAGGCTTTGAGGCTTTAACCAGGCCTATGTGCTGACTTCAGTGAGACAGAATCTCAACTCTGTATCTGGAGCAGGACTGCAGCAAAGGCGTCAGATTGATCATTCTTTTGTATGTAAAGGGATAAGAAAATGCCAAAGCTCTTTCTGGTTCCAAAAGCTCTTGTATGTATTTATATATTTCAGAAAACATGTGTGTTTTAAATAACCAAGCTAGTACATAGATTCTTCAGCAGGACAATCAGAAATTGCAGACTTTTAGGGGTGGGGATTTACCATTCACAGAACATGGTAATAACCTCTTAAATGCAGGTGCACAAGAAGACTCCTCTGTAGAAATATTTTGAAGACAGTTTTAGAATAATAGAAAACAGTTAGTAAATACGTATTTACAGAGGATTCTTGAACAGAAGATTAAGATGGAGACTTTTATGACTGTTTTTCAATTTCCCACTTGATAAAAAGTGACAGTATAGTACAGAATAGTGTGTACTTTTCTGCAGCTGTAGGAAAAAAAGGAAACATTTTTTCGTGTCTTTCTGGGGTTTCTTTTACCAGTAGTCAGGAGAGCTTGCAGCATTTATTTATTTATTCAGCTGCACCAGGTCTTGCAGCCTGTGGTATCTTTAGCTGTGGCATGCAAACTCTTAGTTGTGGCATATGGGAGCTGTTCCCTGACCAAGGATCAAACCTAGGCCCCCTGCATTGGGAGCAGAGTCTTAGCCACTGGACCACCAGGGAAGTCCCCTGCCTGCAGTTTTAAGGTGGAGCACTAGAGTTCAGTTAGCACTGACCAAGTGGCAAAACTGAGATGCGTAAGCCTTGTGATATAGAAAAGGGAAGAAGAGCATTTTAGCCAGTGGATTCTGAGGCGTGATCTGTTTTACCTCTATAACTGGTTTGATGAATGGTCTGAATTTAGTGGAAGCAAACATGGAATGATTTTCTTTTTCTCCAGCCGCTGCCTTCGTATAAGCTGCTTTTCCTGCTCCTTAGTGTCATCTTTTTAGTTTTGTGTGAAGAGGAGGGTAGTGAAGGGTATTAAAAATCCAATCCAGTCCCCATCCCAGTCCAGATTTTTTTTTAATTTAAGCTTTACCAAGATATGAATGAATGTAAAATTGTAAGATATTTAAAGTGTACATTGTGGTGATTTAATATACATATACGTGGTGAAAGGTTTCCCTTCATCTCGTTAATGAGCATATCCATCACATTACATGTTTACCTTTTTTTGGTGAGAACATTTAAGTTCTACTCTCCTAGTAAATTTCAATTTAACAGTATAGTGTTATCAACCATGGTCACCATGTTTTACATCAGATCTTCAGACCGGATTCATCTCATAGCTGAAAGTTTATACCCTTTGACCAACCTCCCCTTATTTCCCTCACCACCACTGCCCCCTAACCCGCCCCTGGCAACCACTTTTCTACTCTCTGTTTCTATTAATATGGAGTTGACTTTTTTTTAAGATTCCACATATATGTGATATCATGTAATATTTATCATCCTCTCTCTGATTTATTTTAGTTAGCATAATGCCCTAAGGTCCATTGATACTGTCGCAAACATCAGGATTTCCTTCTTTCTCATAGCCGAATAGTATTCTATTGTATATATGTACTATGTCTTCTTTATCCATTCATCAATTGACAGATACTTGTTTCCATATCTTGACTATTATGAATAAAGCTGCGGTGAACATGGGGCACAGATACCTCTTTGATACCCTGTTTTCATTTCCTTTGGATGTATACCCAGAAGTAGGAAGCCTCACCCAGTTTGATCAATTCTAAAACTTTAAAGTCATGTCCTCCTTCCTCCCCACCACAGTCAGTCCCAAGCCCAAAGGGCTTAGAGAAGAAAAGGGGACATGGATGCCTCTCTCTTTCCTCGCCTTCCTCTGCCGGGGTTCCCTGTCTGTCTCCAGTGTTGCCCTAGACCACCCTTACCAGGGGAACCCTGAGGGAGAAGAGTCAGCTTCTCTCCTGAAGGTTCTCCTCATCCTTCCTGGTCACACCAGAGGGGTGCAGGCTGTGTCGCGCCCCCCCCCCCACCCCCTGCTGCTCTCTACACTCCACCTATCACTCCCCAATAGGACAGATCTGAAGGCCAGGGAGGTTGCCCAGCACACTGCCGACTCAGAAGCAGCTGCCGCTGACACCTTCATGTGGTCCCCCTCACTCTCAGCCAGTAGACCACCTCACTCAGCTTGTTGTGAAGCAGAGCACCGCCTTCCTCCCCTTTCAGGAAGGAAGGGGAAACCCGTAGAACTTAGGATTCTCGTGATTTCTCCTTCAAACTGCTGATTTCCTGCAGAGGGAAGTGGGGAAGGGCAGTCTCCTAGAGCAGTTCAGCTGCCTCCCATTAAGTCCTCAGGGATTTGTCCTTCCAGTCTCCTTAGAATGTGGTAGTGGAAGTATGTGCATGTGGGGAAGGGGGTCACGGCAGAGGAAGAGGGTGGTGACTTAGCATTTTTTGTTTTCTAGTCGCACTTCAGCTGCAATTGGAGACAAGAGCGAGCATCTCTTTAAGAGCCTGTTCTATTTGCTCTGCAAATTCTCACTCTTCACAGCAGGCACAATTCAGAATGAGATCAGACTTTCATATTCCTTTTTCTCAAAACCTCCTCTCCAAACTTGACTCTCAGTTGACAGCTTTGCTTCCTATTTCTCTGAGAAAATAGAAGCAGTTGGAAGAGAACAACTGTCACACCCATCACCTCTGCCTCCGCCCACCCACACCTGGGTTCTGCCTTCTCTCCCGACCTGTGAATGTTGGTGTGTGTGTTTGTGTGTGTGTGTGTGAGAGAGGGAGAGAGAGAGAGAGAGAGGAGGAAGAGCCAGAATGAACAGAGGAAAGAGATAACAGACTTAATTATATGCATAATGTTAGAATAAATTGAGAAGATGACCTGAACCACAGTATGAACTTCTCATGCTAATCAAGTTAATATATGTGTCCTGGAAAACAGAAAAGATCATGAGTAACGTTACAGGGATTAATAGTATTTTTTGACCTGCTAAATGATGGCACTTCACTTGCTTTTTTACCTGATGGCTAGATGTTATCTAGAAGTCTTGGCAATATGTACTTTTTAATCTGCAAAATTAGCATTGGTCTCCATCTCTGGGCTTCTTCAACCACCATTCTCCATTCTCAATGGAGAATGAAATATTCTCCATTTCCTCTTCTGTCTCCACCCCTGCAGGGCAAGTTAATGTGTATCTTTGTAAAACAGCCAGAGCTCCTGGGAGTGTGATTTCAGTCAGTCATCTCCATGGATCACCTCCTCAAGGAATGGGGTCAAATTAAGGACCAGGGGTCATCCAGACACCATAGAGGGGGCAGTCTTGCCATCATTTCCTCATCCTTGGGGTTTGGGTTTGAGGAAACTTGACACCTATGGAGTTGGTGCGAGCTTCCTTTGGGGAAGGAAAGACAAGAGCAGGAAGAAAGTTGCTAAGCGATGAGATGGAGCTGGGGCTTAAACCCAGGTCTGCTTGTCTTCAGTCCTACTACACCCTAATTGTTTGCTATAATTAGAAAGTGTTTCACTAATCAAAGCCAGAATGAAACCCAGGAGTGAGATGTTGGTGGCAGCATCTGATGCCCTGTCTTCACCTTCTTCCAGCTGTGAGGTGACGTCAAAAGGGAAGTGAGTAGTGGGTTTGAGATGCGCATTGTGCTTTTGTACTTCTTAATTTAAAAAAAAATTCATACGCATGTAGAACTATTAAAAACCACACTTGAAAAAATTGTGACCTCGTTTTGTAGTCATAATCAGGTGAGGCCCAGAATTAATTAAATTTATTAATTAAAATAATAAAATGTATTTTATATTAGTATGTTAGTTTATATTCCCCCCACTTCCAACCCCACCCCTAAACTGAAGGCCTGGGATCCTGAAGGAAGATGAGGAAGCTGGGAGTTTGAGTTGGGAACAGGCAGGCAGAAAAGGCTGGAAGGGATTTCGTGGATTCCAGGGGTTGAAGCCTATAATTTCCTCTCTTTCTCTCTTCCCTTCCACCCCCCATCTCTTCCTCCCCTCTCTTTCTCTCAAAACAAGTGTTTAATGAGCACCTTCTATGTGCCCAGTAATGTCTAGGTAGCAAGCACACAGCAGGGAGCCTGAGCAATGAGCGCTGGATATTGAACCCCGGCATCCTCCATCTCTCATTTGCCTCCCCATGTTCCCAGATCCTAGGCAAGTAAAACCATCCAATTCCATTCTAGGATGGGGGCCTCCATGTGGTCTCAAGATCAGGCCCCTTCCCACTGCCCTTCTCTAAATGAGCAACCCCTGCAGAGTACCATCCCTCCCCACCCCCTCCCCTTAGCAAATACTGAGCACTGGCTGAGTGGCAGGCGCTGTGCCAGGTGCTTGGGGACACCTCAATGAACAAAAGAGACCATAATTTTGCCCTCTGAAGGCTGATATTCTCCCTGGGGGAGACAGACCATATACACTGATTATAAGCTGGTCCCCACCTGTGTCTCCTGTAGAAAAATCTCTGTCCTCACCTTCTAAAACATGTCACTTCACTTTCCAGGGGTACCCCGCTTTCTTGGCGCCCTGAAACTACTTCCTTGGCCACTGGTCTCTGAGCATGTGTTTCCTCACTGGTCACATGGAGACGGCCTTGGTAAGAACTCACAGAAGACTGGCATGAGAACTGCAGAGTCCTGGGCACAGCCCCAGAGATTCTCAGTCAGCGTGTCTGGGTTGGGCCCAGCAGTCTGCCCTCGGTCCCCTGGGTGATTCTGAGCAACTGCACATGGAGAGCACTGGACCAGATGATGAGTGTGAAGGGAGGGTGCTCTCTGCATGTCAGCTGTGCTGATGCTGCACGGGGAGCACTGTGCTGGAGTCATTGGAACCTCTGACCTGGTGAGCCAGCCCTGATCATGCTGGGGTGTCCACGAGAGTGCCGTCCTCCGTCTCCTGCTCTGGGGAACCGGACTGATTCATGGTCCCAGTTGCTGCCCTTCTGAATCTCCTCTCGTCTTTGTGCAGAGACCGTCCCCAGCTAGTGACTGAGCCAGGTGGGGCTGCTAACACAGCTCCTTCTCGTAAGAGACGGGCTGCTATTTAGCCTGAGACTTCAGCTGAGGCTTCCCCATGGCTTTGGCCAGGACATTCTAGGAACCGGTGGTATTCCGGGACTTCCTGTGCAGCCCTCTTTCTTCACAGATGCCAGCCCTCCATCACCTGCAGGGTCTCAGGGTCCTCGCTGCCATCTTCTAGTCTTCACAAGTGTTAGCCCCGATAAATCTCTCACACAGCTAGTCCCACCCTGGCTTCTTTTCTCTGAGGACCTGGAGCTCTACACCTGGCTGGGTCTCTGACACCAGTAGTGCCCTGTCTGCTGCCGCTCTCCTTCCTGATGGTTGCAGCGCCCGAGCAGTGGGATCACACACACGAGGGGAGGCGAAGGCTGGCCCCTCCAAAATAATTTTATCCCCGTCTTGGGTGGCCCTGGCACAGACTGTTGGTGCAGAGGTTCAGGGTATGGCCTCTGGTGCTAGCTTGTCCTGCTTCAAACCCCAACTCTGCATGAGCTCGTGCAGGGTATAAGCGCTCTGTGCCCTGAAGCTGTAGATAGTAGTCCCTTCACAGAACTGTGGTCCAGAACGTTCCATGCTGCCCTGTTGGCGGGTTCTCAGCCTCACAGCAGCGTGCTGCAATTCCACGAGTGCTGGGCAAGTACCGTGCCTCCCCCTTTCCCTGAGCTGTCCGGAGCGAGCACTCTGTGGTTTCTGCTGCTCCTTTGAATGAAGAGGCCAAGTGGTACACTGGAAACACCCTGGTTGCAGGCCAGCTCTGCCACTTCCAGCAGCACCGTCTCCTCTCCATAGGTCGTTTTCGTTCTCTATTTCTTGGTTCCTTTATCTGTGAATTCAAGAAGCTGAACATCCCTTCTTAGAGGCTGGACTTATTTGTAGCCTCAAGATTCTATTAAGGATAGTACTCTCAAGAGGCCAGTTTCATCTTCTTTCATTTTTCCTGGTAAATGTACACTAAACACATATTGTTGACTCAGCTCTATGCTGGGCACTGGGGACTGAAAAATGAAAACAGAAGGTCTTTGCCCTCAAGCTGTTCAGAGTCCTTCTAGGGGAATAAACATATCCACAGATGACTCCAGGACAATGAGGGTTTGTGATTGCTTAGAGATGAAAGACTTCTGCCTTGGGTTTTACTAACATTTTATAATGGGAAGTGGGAGAGGTGCAGGAAATTGTTTCCTGATGATGTTTGGTTCAGAGAGGAAGGACAATGTGTTTCAATGTCCCTTGCCTTAAAAAAAAAAACAAAACTATTTTCACTGAGAAGAAACAGAAAAACTGGGTAAGTTAAACAAAGAGGGAGAGTTTTCTTTTACAGGTCATGAGGCCAGTTAATGATCAGTGAGACCCAAGTGGGTGTTTGGTGAGAGGCTGGGTTATGCAATCTCTTCGTCATTAGGGATCAGTTCTACCCCAGCTCTGAGACTTCCAGCTCAGTGATGCCCCCAGACTTCTGGGAGAGATGCTTCTGGTTGTGGGGTCTCCTTTTGTGGCTCAGTGTTGGAAGTACAGGTAAGTTGGGGGCCGTTTCTTGGGTGAAACTTCTTTCAGTCAATAATTCTGTTTTTTTCACACCATCTATTTATGCAGCACTAACCTTTGGAAGGTCCCCTGTAAGTCCTCTCCTGAGATGAATTTAAAAGAGGGAGAAAAAGCCTTTAATCATAAGGGGAATGATGGCACTTCCTTAAGTCATAAAAACTAAACTTCTAGCTGTTTTACTCATTTTTCTAAAATCTACATTATTTCTTTCCACCTTGCACAAGACAAGAAGAGTTTAAGGAAATAAATGCAAAATTAACTCCAAAATATGATTCATTTTCACACTATACATAGTCACTGTTCCAAGATGTATTTAATTTTAAAATCAAAATTTTCCAAACTAACAACGGTTTTGTCATTGAGATTGTTAGAGGTTTTTTCTAATCTTGCTGACCCAACTCAAGTTCAGGTTTGTCATCCCTCCTGGTATGACTATAATAATTAATCTGTTAAGTCACAGATGACCTGCGACCTTTAGCACAATTTCCCTCCGATGTGAAAACCCCACCCACCACTCTCTCTTGCTTAATATAGCAAATCTAAACTCTCCTATGGCGTAGACAGTCCGGGAAGAGTGAAGATCCCCTTCTCTGACCAGCAGTGGCATCACCCTTAGAAAGCTCCCTTTCCCCTGCCCCCAACAGCCGACTGCTTTTCTGTCACCTCCACAAGACATTTATTTAATTCTCATTCCCCAGCTTTACAACTTGTCTGTCTGCCTTCTGCCTGCAGTTGCTCATACTACCTTCTCTGCTCTTCACATCTTCCAGGAAAGTGTCCATGATTGATACCACCCTTGCAGTACTGCTTACCCCTTCCCTGACTCAATGGGTGATGTTGAAAAGGTCTACTTAGTTTTATGTGTGTGTATGTGTATGTGTGTTAATCACTCAGTCGTGTCTGACTCTTTGCAACCCTGTGGACTGTAGCCTGCCAGGGCTGTCTATGGGATTCTCCAAGCAAGAATACAGTTCCTTCTCCAGGGGATCTTCCCGACCCAGAGATAGAACCCAGATCCCCTGCATTGCAGGCGCGTTCTTCACCATCTGAGCCACCAGGGAAGCCAGTTTTATGTGTGCTTTTTTCCTAACTCAGTCATGTATTTGTGTGTGTGAGTGTGTGTGTGTGTGTGTGTATAAAGTGATCATATATATTGTATTGTGAAGTGACTGTTTACATACTATACACTAGATCTAAAAGGATATATGTCTTATACATTTTTGATGAATGTGAGAAAAACTGCCTTGTAAGGAAGTTATAACTGTTGATTAGTATGTGGGCATGTTTGTTTCCCCCTCTCTCCACTAACACTTTGTATTAATGTTATCAAATTTTTTCATATTGTCAATCTCATAGGAAAAGAGTATTACATTATTGTCTTAATTTTTATTTTTATTTTTTTTTCTTAATTTTTATTTCTTATTACAATTTGTGTCTCTGGTGTCTTGTTTAAGCAATCTTCTTATAATCTTTCATATTTTCTTCTAAACTCTATGGATTTAAATGAAGATCACCAGGGGCAAATCTTTTGGTCATGGGGTATTTTTTTCCTATTCCCATGGGGTATTTTTTAATATGATGTTGAATTTTATTTGCCAACATTTATTTTAATTTTTGCATATATTTATTATTTTGTATAATTGTTCATAAAGGAAAATTATCTATCATTTTCTTTTCTTTTATTGCCCTTCTTTGGTCTTGATGGTGCTGCTACTAAGTTGCTTCAGTCATGTCTGACTCTTTGCAACCCTATAGACTGTAACCCACCAGGCTCCTCTCTCCATGGGACTTTCCAGGCAAGAATACTGGAGTGGGTTGCCATTTCCTTTTCCAAGATGATTATAACTGCAGGAAATAAGTTTGTTCTATGAAACAGTTTTATATTGGGTTGGCCAAAAAGTTCTTTCAGGTTTTTCTATTCTAGACTACAGAAAAATCCAAATGAACTTTTGGCAAACCAAATATAAGATAAAGGTTATTTATGATTTATAGGTTTGATGGAGTTTTCAAATAAAACCATCCGGCTCGAGCACATTTTATGGTGAGAGAAGACTCTTGATTACCAATTCAATTTTTTTGTTGTTCTAATAGGTTTGTTAAGATTTTTATTTCTTTCTGGTTCAGTTTCAGGAAATTATATTTTTCATTGCTGTTAAGTTTTCCAATGCATTTGTCTGGGAATTTTTAAGAATATCTGTTATACATAATGTTCTGCAGTTTCACTATCACCTGTCTAGTATAGATGCATTTATTTTTTATCTTGCTCATTACCCTGAGTATAACTTTTGACTAGAGAAATCATATCTTTTTTTAGTTACAGAAAATTATTTGCAACACAGCTTCTTTTCCCATCCTCTTCACTTAGAGAACAGCCACTAGATAAATGTTGGAGCTTCTCCATGTGTTGCCTGTACTTTTTAACTGCACTTTCCTATTAAAAAGCTTCTTTTACTTCTTCTGTACTAGACAGTAGTGTACTGATTATATTTTTATTTCAATGACCTTTTCACTTCAAATTTCTAATTAGTTTTTTTTTACTGTATATTTTATCACTTATGCCTGTTTTATTTAATAATTTCTTATGCTCTGTCTTTATGTTTATCCTTGTATATAATCTCAGCTTACTAACTTTAAACCTTTGTCAACAATTTTTTAAACTTTATTTCACCTGGAATGAATCAATGATTCACTCATTGACAATCTTTGTAAATGTTTGATTTCTTTATACATTTGTTTGCAAGCTTTTTTAAAAATAAATTTGTTATTGAAGTACAACATATATACAGAAAAGTACACAGAATTAATACACATATTAATGAGTTTTTAGAGTGATCATCCAGATCAAGAAAGAAAACATCACCAGTTTCTTAAAACCCATTCCCCATATCCCATCTTAATCACAACTGCACCAAAAGTAACTATTACCTTGACTTCTAACACAATAGATTAGTTTCATTTTAATTTTCAGTCTCTCTTCGTCTCTGTGTCTTCCTTCTTGAGCTCTCATCTTTGCCCTCTCTCCTTCAGAGAGTCGGGGTTGTTTCAGCTTCTGTTAGTGAGGCTTTGTCTTTCCATCACATCTTCCTCAATAAAGCCGTTGCCCCAGTAGAAAGTTTCTGTGTGTGTTGTTTTTAGTTTCCTTTCTCGAGCTGGGGAGTCCTTCTCTCCATTGCTGGCTACAGATGGGTCTTCCCGACACCTGACAGAGCACTTTGGACCCCTCAAACCCCACAAACCTGAATTCTAACAAACATTGCCTTCTCCCAGACCTGAAACCCAAAGCCATTTTGCAGTTCTGTTCTTGTTCATGGAGGTATTATTTTTACATTTGAGATTGTTGATGTCTGTTTCTCTCTGTCCTTTTGGGTATTCATCTGTGGCTACACTTTGGTTGAAGTGGTGCATGCAGCAAGAGGGTATCTGAGCATGATTCACGGGGCCACGCTCCATAGTCTTGAATGATGGACAGCTTCATTCTTCAAAACAAAATTATTTTTATTTATTTATTTCACCGTGCTGAGTCTCAGTTGTGGCATGTGAACTCTTAATTGTGACATGTGGGATATAGTTCCCACACCAGGGATTGAACCCAGCCCCCTGCATTGGGAGTGTGGAGTCTTAGCCACTGGACCACCAGGGAAGTCCCTGGACAGTTTCATTCTATCACCTGCAAATATTGGCAACTTTTCACCCCTTTTTCAAACATCATAACTTTTATCCTATTTTATTATCTTGTTTTACTAGCTAGGACTAGAACTCCCAGTCCAATATTAAATAGAAGCACTGATAGCTTACATTTTCATGTTCCCAGTTCCAAATGGAATGTTTCCAATATCTCACCAGTGAGTATAATCATTGCTATAGGCTTTTGGTAGATAGCCTTTCTTTCTTATGTTAAGGAGTATTGGGTACTGAATTTTATCATTTTCCCCCCTACATCTATTGAGTTGAGCATATGTTTTTTTTTCTTTAATGTGTTTACATGTGAATTACATTAATATATTTTCTAATGTTAAGCCATCTTTTCATTTCTTAGACTAAACCCTGCTTGGCCATGATGTATTTTTAGTTCTTGTTACCCTTGAAGGATTTGATATTTTATCTAGGGTTTTTATGTCTATGTATAATAGTGAAACTGGCCTTTAGTTTTCCTTTCTCCTTCTTTATTTGTCCAGTTTTGACATTTTGGCTATTTTCATAGAATGATGGATTCTATGGAATGAATTCTTTCTCTCCTTTTCTATTCTCTAAAATAGTAAGATAGGAATTGACCTGTTGGTAGAATTTCTATGTGAAATCTGTCCTGATATAGTTTTTTGAGGATAGATTTAAAACTACTGTTTCAGTTCCTTTATGCTACAGCTTTAGATTTGATTTTCTGTTTTTTTCTTTCTTGACTAAGTTTTAGTAAGCTATTTTTCTAGGAAATTATCAATTTAGGAAAACATCTGTATTTTTAAACTGTTGGATGGGTATAAATATGCTTCTTTGTGGTTTAAAAAATTTTATTGTGTTTACATCCCCTTTTAATTCTCTGTATTGTTTATTTGTGACTTCCCTCTTTTTACTCTCTCTTACAGAGAGTCCTATGGATGGAGGAGCCTGGTGGGCTGCTGTCTATGGGGTCGCACAGAGTCGGACATGACTGAAGCAACTTAGCATGCATGCATACTTTGGAGAAGGAAATGGCAACCCACTCCAGTATTCTTGCCTGGAGAATCCCAGGGACAGAGGAGCCTGGTGGGCTGCCGTCTATGGGGTCGCACGGAGTAGGACACGACTGAAGCGACTTAGCAGCAGCAGCATCAAAAGTACATCTTATATTTTTTAAGTACATCTAGCTTATTATCCTGTTCAAAGAGCTACTTTTTGGTATTTATTGTGTGTGGCAAGTGCTATTCTAGGCAGTAGAGTGAACAAAATGGATAAAATCCCTTCCTTCTTTGAACGTATCTTCTAATGTGGGAAAATTAATAAGCAATACATTTAATAATAAACTGGTAAATAAAAACTTGATTAGGTGATAATTGCTATAAAAATAAATCAGGATAAAGAAGATTCAGAGAATGGAGGTGAGGCACTTAGTTTGTGTGTTGTATTCAGTCATGTCTGACTCTTTGTGACCCCATGGACTGCAGCCCACCAAGCTCCTCTGTACGTGGGATTTTTCAGTCAAGAATACTGGAGTGGGTTGCAATTTCCTCCTCCAAGGGATCTTTCTGACCCAGGGCTTGAACTTGCATCTCCTGTGTCTCCTGTATGTAGACAGATTCTCTACCAGCTGAGCCATTGGTTTCAGGCACACAGGCAGATGGCAATTTAAATGGGGGTTAGAGGAAAGGAGATGACATTTGACAAGCAAAGACTTAAAGCAGAAGTGGAAATTAGCCATGTGGATGTCTGGAGAAAGACATGCCAAGCAGAAGGAATGCCCAGCATACAGAACCTCCAACAGGAACCTATCTAGAATGAGGAAGAGATAGGAGGACAGTGGCTGGAACAGAGGAAGCAATAGTGGGGCAGGAGAAGGCTCCTCAGGAGGATGGTCTAGATATTTAGGGCTTTCTTCTACTGTTAGGACTTTGGATTTTATTCTGAGTGAAATGCCTTGGTGGCTTTTGCACAGAGATGTGACATGATTTGATTTACTTTTCTAGTTACTATGCTATAAATAGGCTGAAGAGGATAAAGGCAGAAAAAGCATTGCAGGCCACATAATTTTGAGATATGATGGTGGTTTAGACCAAAGTGGTACCAGTATAGGTAGTGAGAATGGTTTAATTCTGAATATTTTGTTCTGAGGATTTACTCACCATTTGTCTGGGGGTGGGAGAAAGCAAAGTGTCAAAGGTCTCTCCAGGAAGGTGGACCTGAGCAACTGCATGGGCTGAATTGCTCCTGATGACATTCATATTCATTGTTTTCTTTAATTTTAATTACTTCCTTTGTATTTATTTCCCTACATTTTATTTGGAATTGCTGTAGTATTCTTCCTCAAGTTTCTGACTTACAAGATTAACTTACATGATTTGTATCTTTCCCCATTTCCCCCTCATATTTGCATTTAAGGTTATATTAATAGCTATCAGCCTAGTACTGTTTTAGCTACTTTAACTCAAGTTTTGATATTGTATTGGTTTTATTGTCATTTGTTTTTAATATTCTCTAATTTCTACTGTGATTATTCAACTCATTCATTACTTAAAAGGGAATTAAACTTAAAAAATCTCTAAATGTATCTTTAAATAATTTTGTTATTGATTTCTAATTTTTATTATTTATAATGTTATAGATAACATTTATTATTTATAATGTTATAGATAACATTGTCTGGAATATATTGATTCTATGATGCTTGTTGGGCCTTGCTCTGTGACAAACTATGTTTACTACATGACCAATAGAGCAATGTAGTCATATATGTGGTTCAGGTCTCCTGTTCAGGTAGAGGCTTTTCATCTTTTCTTCCAAAAGTTGGGGGAGGCAGATGAGGTGGTCAAGTCATGACAAGTCTATCTTGGGTCATGGGAGCACGCACAAGTTGCCACAGGCTGAGGAGCCTGGGGGCCTGCACTGTCAGAGTGGGCTTCATTGCAGGAGTGTCTGAGATCTGGCTGGTGAGAAGGGAGATGCAAGGGGACTCGGGAACCAGGCCTGGGGCTCAGATGCAGAGGTGAGGAAACCACTGTTGGCGTGCTGTAAGGGTGGGGCGCCCACATTCTGCCCACAGTACTATGGCCCAGTGCACTGCAGATCCACAGGCCTTCTGTACATGCTCCCCAGTTACTTCTGAAGGCAGAGAACTATTCCAGAAACCTGAGAGAGCTGTATTCCTTGTGAAGAGGGCTGTGCAAATCAGTTTGCAATCTAGACCTGTCTTCTGATGCTGCAAATGGCTTTGTCCTGTGGTAGGAATGCGAGGTCGCTGCTAAGAGCACCAGGATTGGGGCCCTGTGGGCACTCAGTGTATGCACTGCAGCTCCTGCCAGTCTCTTTCTGTAAGACAGCTGGGTGTTAGAGGCCCCCATCTTTATCACAAGCATGACAGGGGGCTGTTGGGTCTTAAAGATAGGCCAGATTTTCAGCTCCCTGGGATGCAGGAGTTACAGTATGCTGCCATTTCAGTTCAGTACTGTAGAAGGCCCTTCAGTGACCTTGACTATAAAATATCCTATTTAAAGGTATCTGTTGGAAGGCACTATCAAATACATATAGCTCATTAAGTGCCTTCTCTATCATCGGGGCAGCCATGTGCTGGGCACTGCAGGCTCTGGAGTGGCTCTGGACCGCTCCTAAGGACAAAATGTGATTAGTGAGAAGTGATCACTCTGGGATGGGATGAACAGACCAGAATGAGCCTAGTCCCCAGGGCAACTGCTTATTTTATAGCCCAGGGTTCTTTTCAGAAAACTGTATTATTTAGCCAGGACTGTTGTAAGAAAGGGCTTCCCCGGTGGCTCAGAGGGAAAAAAGTAAGTGCCCAAGACCGGTGGCTTAAACAACAGAAGTTTATCCTCTCACACTTCTGGAGGCTGCAAGTATGAGATTAAGGTGGTGGTAGGGTTTGTTCCTCCTGAGGGTTCTGAGTGAAGGATCCATTCCAGGCCTCTCTCATTGGCTTAGAGATGGCTATCTACTCCACATGTCTTCACGTCATCTTTCTTCTTTGTGACCAAATTGCCTCTTCATCTAAGGACATCAGTTGTATCAGATAAGGGTCCACCCTATTGGTTTCATGGCCTTCTCAGGTGGCTCAGTGGTAAAGAATCTCCCTGGCAGGAGACACCAGTTCCACCCCTGGGTCAGGAAGATTCCTTGGAGAAGGAAATGGCAGCCCACTCCAGTATTCTTGCCTGGAAAATTCCATGGACAGAGGAGCCTGGCGAGCTACAGTCCATTGGGTTGCAAAAGAGTTGGACATGACTGAGCACACACGCAATGGCTTCATTTCAGTGTAATTAACTCTGTAGGGACTCTGTCTCCAAATACAGTCACATTCTGAGGTTTTAAGGATTAGTTAGTTAATTCAGCACATGAATTTATGGGGGAAAGGGGACTCAATTTAGCCCATGACAATATCCGTTTCACCATGGCCTTTAATCTTCTCTAATTGAGCAATATTTTATTCTTCTCTGGTATCTTATCTTTATAAATGAAAAATAGTCACAGACTTTGGTTATAGAAGTGATGCCTTTAATAAATGAGCCATTATTACACTTGCTGATTTATGATCAATCCCTGTAAACCCGTTTCTTTCTTTCTTCCTTTCAAAAGCACTTTTCTTCTTTTTAAGAACAGATGACCTCACCTTTGAAGTTTCTTGGGTTTTATTTGTTTTTTCTTCTAGGGGATGCACCTCCTACCCCACAGACGAATTGTGCTGACTTCCAGAATGCCAATCTCCTCCGAGGCACCAATCTCAAAGTCCAGTTTCTCCTCTTCACTCCTTCAGATCCCAGCTGTGGGCAGCTAGTGGAAGAAAGTAGTGACATCCAAAACTCTGGGTTCAATGCCACTCTAGGAACCAAGCTAGTTATCCATGGATTCAGGTGGGAGCCAAGCAACCAATAGGATCACCTCCACTAGGAACTAGAAAATGACCCTCATACCACAGGAAGTTAGTGGGGAGCAAGAGGAGAAATGGATTTACTGCCTGTCACAGGTCCCCTTGCTCACCTTCTGCTGGTCTTGAAGAGGTCTCATAGCAACATGAACACACGCTGTGTTGCTCTTTCTTGTTGGTCACATATGTTACTCCTCTGCTAAGTCTCATCTTTATACTCTCAAACAGTAAATATGAATGACCCTGGATAAGTAGCACATGGAGCCTCGATTTCCATGCCTGAGTAAAAGGGAGGTTGTAAAAATGGTCTCAGTGATCCTTTCCTCCCTCAAGTGTGGGTTGCATGATTCATTTCAGCCAGCGAGGTCACAGGCTTTGTGCAATTGCTCAGGGGTAACATCAGGGTGTTTTTATCCAGGGTTTTATTTCCTCTTCTTCACTTCTACCTGGGTTTCACAACCTAAAACTTCCACTTCCATCATTCCCAGAGATTAGTGTTCCTCAGGCACTACACACTTCTTCAATTTCTTTGATGATCCACAGTCCAACTTTTTTTGTAATATGTAGTCTCTTGAGTCCCAAATCAATCACCACCCTTCCTTCCAACATCTCTCCAAAATTCACTGACAACGCCAAAAACGGTAAAAAGTTGCTGGGAAGAGAAAGGCAGAGAATATGGTGAAACAGTAGCTAGAACAACTGAAACTGGGGGGCACCCAATGAAGAGGTGGACAGTCAGGCACTGCACAAAGGATAATTGCTTCCTCATCTCTGGCTGGGTTCTCCCTGCCTCTCAAACCCCTGACTCCAGGGTCCCAGTCACATCCTCCCTTAGGCATTCCTTCCCACTCTTGGGCCAAAGTCTCTCCTCTGGCAAATCCTGCATTCAGCCACCATCCGAGGCTCAACCAGAGACACCTGCGACCCGGAGATAGCTGATGGAGTGGAGAGCTCTGAAGCCTTGCTATGCTGTCATTCCAGATGCCCCCCAGGCCACATTCCCTGGCATACACCCAGGCTGGGCTCCTCTGTCCACATGAGCCAGCTCTGTGCCATGGAGAAGACTTCTTTCCCATTCCTAACCTCTTAGAAAAGCTTTCTGAAATTTTTCCTCTTCTTCTTTTCCTAGAAAAGTGCTATTATATTCTAAGTTCTAGAATAATAAAGAATATATCTCATTTTTCTTTATTTCTCAGAAAGCACCTATCACATTGCCTGGACCATTTGTTGCATGAAGGGTGAATGCATGAACAAGTAAATGGAAACACCCCCAAGGGAGGTGTCTGTGTTATAGAGTGAGAATTAAGATTGCAAATCTTGAACTCTGATACACAAAGCTATCTTTTCTTTCATGTGAGTAACATAAGCAGGGTCAGCACATGTGGTCTGTGTGATTTATGCATTGCACAAAGGTACCTGACTGAGGGCCAGTGGGGCTGAACTCTGATCTGAGCTCTGAGCCCTGGCCCAAGGCTACATCCACCTGGAACAAAGGTACCTCTTTACAATTTACCCACAGGCTCCACATGTGCAAGCAGGAACCCTGCTAACTTCAGGATTATGTCCTCCTTATGCTCAAAGCACTGTAGGATTTAGTGCTCATACTCCCCTCCACCCCCCACCACACACACACACACACACACACACACACACACACACACTTGTGACTGTTTTCCTCTAGATTTGTTCTGTTTATAGAAATGTCATTGTAATTTCCATGACAATGAATACTGACTGGGAAGATAATTTTCCTATCCTTTCTTGGCCCCACATCTAGGGCTTTAGGAACAAAGCCTTCCTGGATTGATAGATTCATCGGTGCCCTTCTGCGGGCAGCAGATGCTAACGTGATTGCTGTGGACTGGGTGTATGGCTCCACAGCGGCCTATTTCTCAGCTGTGGAAAATGTGATTAAGCTGGGACTTGAGATCTCCCGTTTCCTCCGTAAACTCCTGGTAGGTGTAGAAGAGCTTAGGGTGAGCTCTGGCTGCTTGTGGGGGAGTGAGCACTCAGAAAGAGAGAAAGAACACGTGAGGAGAAGCTTTAGGGAGGAAGCAGAGCCACTGGTAGTCTGTGGGTCTTTGATTCAGGTCTCACCTTTACCACTTACTGTGCTGACCTCAGGCGGAGTTTTGAACCTCTGTGAGCCTCTTGCTGCTCCTCTGTAAGACGCACCACTACATGTTACATCGGGGGTGCCGATAGCTGGCCCTGCTATGCTTTCAAGAGGAAATGGCTGTAGTCATGCCTCACACACCTTGGGCACCAAAAGGAAAGTGAATGGGTTGTCCAGGTGGGGAGCCCAGGGAGAGGGCAAGTGATTAACAGGGTGAGATTCTGCACTTTCTCCCCAAAGCATGTGTGGCTGGTATGTCGTGCCCAAGACCCTCTGCTTCTGATGCCTCAGAGAAAATTGTTACGCTTGTAAGGTCAGGGGCTGGGGTGGCCCAAATGTAACTCACTGTAAATGACTGTTCTAGGCGCTGGGTGTGTCAGAGTCCTCAATCCACATCATTGGCATCAGCCTGGGGGCCCATGTAGGGGGCATGGTAGGACATTTCTACAATGGCCAGCTGGGACGGATCACAGGTAACATTCTTCCCTGCCCATTCGCTCAGGTTTAGAGAGAGAGAGAACATGCCTGGAAGAGCGTTTGCTAAGGCAGGCAGAGGGAAGTGTGTTAGGCCTTTGTTCTTATGATCAAGTCATTGATCACCACTAAAACTTACCTATTGTGGCCCTTTTGGATAAGATGGTATTGTGTTGTTATTGCATGATCTCTAGTGTCAGTGTTAGAGGCCATCTATTTCTTTCTGAGCCTCAATTTCTACAACTCTAAAATGGGTTGTAACAGCTCCTATCTCCTTGGCCCACTGTGGAAATCACCTTGACACAGTTTTTCTAAATACTTGCACAGTGCTGGGAATTTTATGCTTCAGGAACTACCCTCAATCAGTAAGGAGCCAGAGCTGTGTGGTAAATACTCTGGCTGCCTGGCACTTCAGTGGGACAGTTCTGAGTTGTGTTTTGCAGAGTTCTGCAGGGGGTCCCCAGTGGGATGAGACCCAAAGTGATAGTCTAGTCATTAAAATTGTCTTTCATTCTCTGACTTTTTTCCACTCCCTCATGATGCTTTCTGTGCGTGCATGCTAAGTGGCTTCAGTCATGTCCTACTCTTTGCAACCCCATGGACTGTAGCCCGCCAGACTCCTCTGTCCATGGGATTATCCCAGCAAGAATACTGGAGTGGGTTGCCTTTCCCTTCTCCATGAGACCTCCCTATCCAGGGCTCGAACCTGTGACTTTTATTTCTCCTGCATTTACAGGCAGGTTCTTGACCACTAGCACCAGCTGGGAAGTCCATGCTTTCGGTGATTTTCTCCCAAATAAGCTATTGCACTTTACATACTTGTCTCACAGTCTATTTTTTTGGGTGGAATAGGGAGGGATCCAAGGTAAGGCTGGGAGAGAGTAATATTTACTTCACTCTATCATTGTAAAGGGGCTTCCCAGGCAGCATTAGAGGTAAAGAACCCTCTTGCCAATGCAGGAGACATAAGAGATGTGGGTTAGATTCCTGGATCAGGAAGATGACTTTGGAGGAGGGCATGGCAACTCACTCTAGTATCCTTGCCTAGAGAATCCCATGGACAGAGGAGCCTGGTGGGCTACAGTCCATGGGATCACAATAAGTTGGACACAACAGAAGCATCTTAGCATGCATGCACACACGTTGTTGTAAGGACTAGAATGTGTGAAGTTGCCCAGCACAAGGCCTGGCACATAGTAACTACTCAAAACATTATAGCCATTGTTATTACTACACGAGGATGAATATTACTGACATTAACCCTTACCAAATGGTCGGGGTTAGCAAGTTCATTTCACAGTCAGAGGAACTGGGTCATGAAGAAGTTAGAGTTCTCTCTACTCAACTGAGTAGGGTTTCCTGGGAAAGGTGGTCCTGAGCTAGTTCTCTCACTCTTGGGTCCTTGTTGGGGGATTCTGATCTGAACTATAAGGGTTGCCCATGTAGGTGTGCAGTGGATCCATGAGAGTTCTTGTGTCTGAGATGACAGGGCCCCTGACATGTCTGTCCTTGCAGGCCTGGACCCTGCTGGACCGGAGTACACCAGAGCCAGCCTGGAGGAGCGTCTGGACCCTGGGGATGCCCTCTTCGTGGAAGCCATCCACACAGACACGGACAGTGAGCTGGGTCGGGGGGTGGCAGGGCAATGAGCACAAGGCAGAGGCTAGGAGTGGCCCTAGGAGGAGACCCTTCCTCTCTGAGCTTCTGTTGCAGTGAGGAGTTTACCAGCATGATCTCAAAAGTCTCTTCTAGCCCTATCTTGCTCTGGGACTGAGATGAATGATTTTATTTTTAGCCAGCATGAGGCAGAAGGATTCTCATTTGTGGACCAAAACTGTTTGGTCATGAGTCTCACTCTGATTCAACACTAAGCCTCATCTGAGGTAGTGTTTGGAGGGCACTTCTGCCTGGCAGGCACACGGGAAAGTCAGGCTGTTTTTTCAGGGTGAACGTGCCTCGCCCCGGGACACTGGGGCATTCCACTTCTGGGGCAGATGCTCAAGCCTGTCAGAACTTCTCTCCTTCCCAAGAGATGAGGCCAGCCCTCAGTTGGGTGAAGAATGAGAACTGCTGCCTCCAATAATGATAGGCACAGGCAAGAACCCCCAATTCTGAATCCATCATAACCAGCAGACACTTTTCCTCATTCCTACTCAATGTCAGATGCTCAGAGTCTAGTGCCAGGGCCTGTGCTCAGTGTGTTGACCAGAAGAAATTACATCTGTCTCTGACCACGAGAGTTTGCAATTCAACTGAGAGACAGCCATGTCTCATTCCATTTGGCTAGAAGCCTTTTTAGCATCCAAAACTCACAGATTCATGATTCTGGAAGAAGTTCATGTAGTCATATAACTCAATCCTCTTTTCCACCTCCATTTCACAGATAAGAAAACAAAGTCCATAGCCCTCTGCTTAGTTATTAAGTTAATTAACCATGTTAATTAACAATGTTAACCTTTTATGTTCCTAGATTTGCTAAATAGGTGACCTATTGGTCCCTATTTATTTGTCCTAGGCCTCTCAGTCCCCTTCAAAGTTGTAGCCACTACCTAATATGATAAAAGAAAAAGTTTTTCTTTTTATGATAAAAAAATAACTTCCATTTATTCAATTAGTCTTGACTGATCTATGTAGCAGGCACTAAGAATACTGCAGTGCACAGGGCACCACGTGGGACTTGCAGGCTAACAGGGAAAGCATTTGTCCCTGATGTGTCAATAAATATTTGGTACTAACATAAGCTAGGTACCATAGAGCAGGGAGAAGACGGGTAAAGGCCCTGCCTTAGTGGAGCTTACATACAAGTCAACAGACAAAATAATTCTACCTCGTGATTATGATAATAAGGGATATGGGAGGAGTGTATGTGATTTGGCAGGGGGTGCGGGGTCTACCTCAGATAGGATTATTGAGGAAAATCTGTCCAAGGAGGTGATGTCTGAGGTGAGATTTCATGGATGAGAATGAGCCAGCACTGGAAAGAGCTGGGAGAAGACCATTATAGATGGGGAGGGCAGCCAGAATGAAAGCGTTATGGTGGGTGAGGGCAGGAAGGAGAACCATGTAATTAGCACGCAGTGAGTGATGCGATGAGAAAGTGGAGCAGGACCAGACTGAACATGGCAGGGGGTTTACATCTTATTCTATGATCAATGAGAATAGGGCAGCGATTTGGATTCCTTTAAAAGATGACTCTACTGGGCAGAGCATGGACTTTAGGTGGCCAGTAAAGGAAGGCCCTTTGGACGGTGTTTGCAGTGGTGGCCTGGATGAGGGGGCAATAGTGGCTGAAGCAAAGGTGGTGGGAGTAGAGATGGAGAGAAGCAGAAGGATTCAAAATATATTATGGAGGTAGAACTGACCTGACAGATGATGGGCAAGGAGGCATTCTAGGTCATCACTTAAACCCTGGATAGATGACGTTAAACTGGTAACACACACTCCACTGCTTACAATTGTGACAGACAATATGAAGGAGAAAGTCATGATATTTGGCAGCTAAATTGGACTGATCTTGAGGAGTCAGATATCGTCACACTGATGGGATAAAGGCTACTACCTCACAAACTCATCTCTTTGTAGTCAGATTATATTTCTTCTTAGTCATAGAAGCTCAAAAGCATGTAAGAGACTGGAAATGTGGTCTCACACATATATATCTGAACTGTTACTTAGAGTAAAATAGAAACTCTTCAACAAGGAAATTTACCAAGCTTATTATAACATTTACTGATTCATAAAAACTTAAGGGATATTTTTCTTGATTTTATTAGGCAAATATGAGTATCTTCTTATGAATTTATTCTTAGCTTCCTTTCAGCATGACAAAACCTCTTAGAAAACCATCTAATGGCTAGTTAGTTCTGTCATCTTCTAGCATTTAGGAATAAGCGGGTCCCTGTTCAGCCCAGAGAAGGGGTGGGTGCCCAAGGTCAGACTTCAGGCTCTGTGGCCAGTAGACCCTGCTATGGGGACCTGGAAAATGGCCCCTGAAGGAAGAGGGTAACAAGGTTCTGCCTTCTTGCAGATTTGGGCATTCGGATTCCTGTCGGACACGTGGACTACTTCATCAATGGAGGCCAAGACCAGCCTGGCTGTCCCACTTCCATTTATGCAGGTCAGAAAGCCAGAAACACTCAGTGTTTGCCTGCTCCAGAGACTGGATTTTATCAACAGGTTTCATGTTGAGTCAGCCAGTGTGAGCCACAGGAGTCTTCCTGACAGTGTCATTTGCTATGTCCCATTGAGCTTACTCAGCACTTATTGAGTGGATGTCTGTGGAGACAAGGAATTCTAGGGGAGGACTGCCTGAAATTAAGATTGCTCCATATTTAGGTTCCCTCCCTACGTCTTAGGCCCTACCGTTATCCACCATCACTCAAGCCAATAACCTGTCTTCTTCCTAGGCCCCACATTGTGGCAGGGTCCACACTAGTTACATCCTTTGCAGTGCTGCGTTGTGTCAGAACCAGGCTGGTGTACCCAAAGCTAGCTAGCTGAGGGTTCAATTCACTGCACAACCATTTCCCCAAACTAATTAAATTTAAGTTTTCCAAAATTGCTTTCAAGATAATCTTCTTGAATACAGTCAATGAATATACCTATCTTCTCTTCTAAATTTACTCTTCTGGATAACACAGCTCATACTTGGTTCTGGTCCCAGTGAGGGGGTCCCAAGGTGAAGGGAGAGTATGAAGACCTTAAATGCTGGAGTTATGGCTCACTATAGACCTCTTAGCCCCAGCAAATTCATTCAGTGTCAATTATCACAAATTTTAAAATAGTCAACAACAACAATAACAAGAAACCAAATGTTTGTTGTGTTGGGACATTTGGCAGATTCAGTGTCAGTCACTGGGTGAGGTGAACCTCAGTACATTGGCTTTCATAGATGGACCATGAGCTGCTGCTGACTCCCTTGATTGTCTCTTTGTTGGATTGGGTTTAATGAGGTTGAATACAATTGGTTGTGTGGGTGATGCTGAAGAAGGCAAAAATGTGCAGACCAATATCCATTTTGAGAAGTAGGGTCAGGATCGCCAACTCTTCACATGCTCCCATTTTCCAAAAGAGAATCTGCATGATCATGGAAGAATGGGTCTCTAAGTAAGCAATTTTATTGGTAAATTAAGCTTAGTTAAAAGAAAAATTAAAAACAAAAAAGGAATCACTTCAAAAAAAATTAAAAAGAAAAACGAGAGTATAGTAACCATGTTCATCAATATTTCAAAAATGTGGCTCAGGGGGATATCCCATGTATTTATAGCCTGTTGGACTATAACGTTCAATAGAGTGACAGTAAGTAGCATGGAGGGAGTTTCCATGTGTCTTGAACTGAAACTTGGTTGTGTCTTTTGGCCTTGTTCAGGCTACAGTTATCTGATCTGTGATCACATGAGGGCTGTACACCTCTACATCAGCGCTCTGGAGAACTCCTGTCCACTGATGGCCTTCCCTTGCACAAACTACAAGGACTTCCTTGCTGGACAGTGTCTGGATTGTTTCAACCCTTTTCTTCTTTCCTGTCCAAGAATCGGTAAATGCTCCTTCTTTGACTCCCTCTGACAACCTGGGGAGAGTTCAAGCCTTGTCACCTCTTCAAGTCCTGATCTCCTATGGTCAAAAAGTCTATTCAAGTTGGGTAAAGAAAATTTAAGTAATGTTCAAAATTCAGCTAGAAGGTGTTCTCACCTAGAAGGTGGCCTTTAGCTTTCTGTGTCCCACCCACCCCCAATACTGCTTCCTGATGCCGTATGCACTCTGTGCACGCCCTTCACACACACAGAGACCCTGACCTGCAAGTCTACCTCAGGATGCTCTCCAGAAGCATCAGTGTGGTCCAGATCCCCTGCACCCACTCTTGGACCTGATGCACACCATAGTCTTTGTGCACCATGGTCTTCCGTGCTAGGCCAGCTGTTCTCCAGTTCCTGATAGGCTTGACATCAAAGTGCTGTGGGGAAATCCCTAAGACTGGCACACATTGCCTGCCTTAGAGGTGTGAGGCCACATGCCAGCTGGAGGGGTTCCTAATTGCTGATTGACCTGGACACATCCCTGGAGGATCCAGGCTGGTCTGGAGAGAATGGCTCAGGAAGGCTGAGGGATCCAGCCTCAGCTCACCCTGTGCAGACCATTGTTGTGAATATCCTGGGGTTATCCAGCCTGAAGAGTTCCAGGAAAAACTCCTGGGTAATGTGTGATTCCTCCCCCTCCTTCACTCTCCCACTTCCCACCCCCCAGCTGCCACTCAGAACTGCAGCAGCCTGCCGTTGCTTATATGAATGAAATGAATATCAGCTTGACAAAATGTTAAAGTAGGTGTGGTTTCCCATAATAAAGCAAAACAACATTACTTTCTGCTCATCAGGCATATGTCATGGTTTCCCACACATGTGATGGACCAGATGGTTAACAACCACTTTACACTCTCTGCTCAGCCTCATCTCCCACGGGATTTTCCCTTTTTTCTAAACACCTCAGGGATGCTAATTACTCATACTTCCAAGAATATTTTTCATGTTTCCTCACCCAATATCCCTTTGCCCAGACTTTACTTTCTGCTTGGAAAGCCCTTCTCCAACTTGTCAACCATTATTCTTCAGCTCAAACACTTTCTGTGCTCCAATGCACAGGATACAAATGCCACTAAAAGAACTGTCATATAGATTGTTTGGCAAGTTGGAGACATCATTTCATAATTTCATATAAATACCCCCTGGGAGTGGACCAGATAATCTGAAGAATGTATTTGCTGTCTACTTGTGTGTTTATCCTTGTCTGGATGGAGTTGCTGTATCCCAGGACTCACACAGTTGTTTGTAGAATGAACAGGTGCATGAATTAATCACTGAAAGGCTGGGTGCCACTGAACCCTGAAATGGCCTCCTCAGGGCCCTGCTGTCTTTTCTTCTTTATCTCCAGGGCTGGTAGAACAAGGTGGTGTCAAGATAGAGCCACTTCCCAAGGAGGTGAAGGTCTACCTGATGACCACTTCCATGGCTCCGTATTGTGGTGAGTGGGGAGGAACGCCCTGCTCAGCTCTGCCAGTGTGCTGACCTGCTGAGTCCAGGGCTCCAACTTGGGCTGTGTCCAGCCCAGTGTGGTAGCCAAAGTGGGAGGTGAAGAACTGGGGCAAAAAGGTCATGGAAAGTGAGAGGTGGAGGGCAGCATCTCCTGGGTTTAGATAGAACCCAAACTTATCAGAGCCAGCCTAAACCATTGCTCTATGGATAAGAACCTGGGGGCATCTTATCTTTCGGTCAGTATACTGACCTTCATTCCTCCCACCCCACCATGGAATCCTGCCCTCCAGTGTGGGCTCTCTCTCTAGGGTGGTATTTGGGAGAACCTTTTGGGTTTCTTCTTCCTGCATACATTTCCCCCTCCTCGTTGCCCACCCTGTGTGTTTCCACTCTCGCAGTCCTCCTATGTCAGAGTTCATGAGGAATACTGAACCTTCACATATATATTTCAACTGTTTACTGTGACTCCTAACCACTGCATTTCATTGAAGCTAAGATGCCGGTGATCGTGAATGATGATTAATGTGAGAGAGAAAAGGGTATCTTAGAATCTATAATATTAAATTAAGAGCTGAACCATCCTCCTTCCTATGGCATTTGCATCTTATCTAGGTTGACTATACTTTCTAATTTTTTTTTTTTTATCCTGGGGTCTTGTCTGCTTTATTGTGTGTTCAGAATAGAAGTATGCTGGTTTGGATGGGAAAGTATATGACCACCCTAATTCTAAATTATTTTTTGATCACTGGTGTCTGGCTGGTTGTTGGAGGGATCTTTGTGGCCATACCTTCCCAGTAGTAGAGGGCCTGAAGTTCAGGCTCAGTGGTCACCCAAACCTGAATTGCTCTAGGATTCTCTGTTCACCTGCTGTGTGATCAGGAGCAAGTTCCTTAACCTTTCTGAACTTTTACACACTTGTGTGGAAAATAGTACTTATTTCAAAGAATTAATTGTGAGGATCAAATAAAATACATAGTACACAGGCAATCACTGCACGGTGACTGGATTCAGTAAGTAATAATTCCCTTCCCTCTGACAACAGAATTTGGGAGCCAAGATGGGGGTGTTTGTAACTTCATTAGAGAGAACTCATGGCTACTTCTTAAGAATTAAGTGGGTCAGCTGTGGGCTTTTCACATCCATCCTCTCATCTGACAATCCAGCCCTGAGCGGTGATGTGCCCAAGGCTCCATGGGAGGGTGAAGAAGTCAGGATTCAACTCCAGTCTTCTGACTTCAAAATCTTTACCCTTTCCACGCCATCATCACTTGCCTCCACACTCGTATCTCTGCCCCCTCTTCCGAGAACCTACTGTTATCAGTTGTCTTTCTCAGTAACTTTTGGGTCCTTGCCACCGCTCAGAGGTCAGCCTGAGGCAGGATGCTTTGTCTGGGTCAGGGGCAGGGCTTCGGGGATGACTTCCCATTTCTACTTCCAGCTCCAGGGCAGCTTTGTGGTGTCTCCTCCCTGTCTGGACAGCCAGGGAGCCTGAGGCACACCTGAAGGTTGAAGGCATTTTTGGATCCCTGCTGAGGGGAATTCACTGAACCACACCTTTTCTGTTTCGTCTTTGTTGTGAGATCCCCTCCCCATCCCCTCAGAAGTATGGTTACGTCTGTTCACAGACCTCAGAGGGGCCTGCATCCTGAGCCTGCCATTCTGAGCATCAGAGTTGGGCCCCTCCTCTCCTGGTGGTGGGGTATGGGTCACCCACCTGGTACCCCACCTGAACATCTCCGGCTCTCATCCGCTCCCAGGCCACTGTGGCACCGAGCTCCCACTCCCCAGCACTCTTGACCTGCCTCAGCCTCAGCACTGCTCACCAGGACAGCTGTCACCCTTGGCTTCTGCCAGGCAGGTGCCAGCATGGACAGAGAATCTGCTCCCCAAAAATCGTTTTTCCAAAAATACTATTTTTCTCTTATAGAGCAACATTTCACCCAAAGTGTTTTCTCTCCATCACCTTGTTCCTCACAGTGTACTATGAGGTGATGTTGGGGGTTATTGGTTCTACATGAAGGAAGTGAGGCACAGAGAGTTTCGGTGGCTTAGGCAGGACATCACAACTGGTAAGCAGCAGGGCCTCACCTTGGATCCAGTTCCCCTGACAAACCATCAAGGGCTCAAGTGCTGTTGCTCTTGTCAGGCCCAGAGCAGGTAGGAATTTCACTACTAGTTCCCATCCACCAATGTTAGCAGACCTGGCCCTTCTAGGGCTTCCAGAATAATCAGAGACAAGATCAGTAGAACCTCAGGAAACTGTTTTGATCGGTGATACCTGCTGGTAAAGTGATATATCCAACTCAGCACAGAGAATTAGATTCCTAAAGCTATGTAAGGTAGACATTTTTTTCCACGTTGTGATTATACACTCTTGTTCAGCCCTTGCCTGTCAACATAACACTCTGCATCCACAGTAAACAACCAAGAAAGAGAGACAGGAGGGACGTGGCATCTGATGTTCCCCTCTGTGAAGGGGTAGAGTACAGTGCTCTCCTGTCTTCTTGTGGGTTCTTGGCAGGAGTCCGGTTGCTAACCTCGTGAGCCCATATGGATCACATAATTACTTCAACTTTGGCTGTCTCCCTAAATCCACTTAGTCCCTCCACCCAATATTCACCCATAAAACATAACAAATCAAAAAGTACAGGTAGGGCAGAGGTGAAGGACTACCTCTCTAGCTATGTCCCAACCACCAAAGGAGTCTGTGAAAATGCTCAGAGACCAAAGTGACAGCCAGGTGCCACCAGATGGGCTTACCCCTTATTGAGGAAAGGCTAGGGTGTTGGGGAAGCTGTAATCCTTCTTAACCTCTCTTGACAGAGGGACCACAGACCCAGGGGTATCATCATGAACCAGGCTGCTCACCCAGTCTGTGCGGACAATACCAGCTTTGAGAGCCTCAGTTTCACTGCTGCCCAAGAGGGCGGAGATGCCACACAGACCCCCAGCCACCCCAGGGAGGGCCACAGTCTCCTGCACACATGGTGGATTCCCTGACACTGTGTGCATGCTAGCGGGGAGGGGCGGTGCTGTATTTTATGAGTTAATTATTTAGTATAAGATAGACACTGTTTGGTTTTCATAATCACACCATCAGGATAATGTTGCCAAACAGAGAGGAGAGGCACATTCTTGGATTACAAGTAATAATAAAACTATCATGTATTGAATGATTTCTAGGCACAGACACTAAGGACTTTATATGAATTCATTCATTTAATTCACATTCAGAACTGTGAGGTATATAATTTTGTTATCCCAATTTACACTTGGCAATAGAGGATGATATAGTTAAGATAGCATCACCGACTCAAAGGACAAGAATTTGAGCAAACTCCAGGAGATTGAAGGACAGGGAAGCCTGGTGTGCTGCAGTCCATGGGGGTCTCAAAGAGGAGGACACAGCTGAGCTGCTGAACACAATTTAGACTTGAGGAAGCGGAGAACCTATGATAAGAGGTAACTGCGCCCAGTCACACAGCTGCTAAGTGTTAGAGTGAGACTTCTAACTGCTGTGCTGCCCTCTGGGGTTTTTCACGCATTGCTCCCACTGACCTCTGGCCCCGTTGTCTGCTCTGCTCTGGTTTCCCAGTGCATCACAGCGTTGTGGAGTTTCACTTGCAGGAGCCAAGAAACAAGGACACCGGCATCACAGTCACTTTCCTTAGCAGCAGTGGCACCTCCCTGGTCAAGGTTACCATGTACGTAAGTGTCCCACACGGCTGGTTTCACTCCTTCTGTTTACATACATGCACGGACATCCCAGGACATGCTCTGTGTGGTCACTGATGGGGGGGTGGAGCCAACTGGGCCGGGGGTGGGGGTGAGGGTGGCACCTACCACAGATGGATCCACAGACACATGCCAGGCAACTGTTCCAGGTTCAGGATGAGTATCGGGCCCAAGCAGAGTGTATTCAGGCAATAGCAGGCAGGCAGCAGTAAGGGAACATCCCAACAGGGGGTGAGAATGTGGGAACTAGGTCCCTGACAGGACACAGTGTCAGGAATCCAGGCAGGGGCATCAGAGATGCCAGCAAGTAGGAGGACCTCGGCCATTGGCCCAGGCAGGGCTGATGAGAACCCGGGAAGCCCCTACCCCTGGGCGGAGGGATGGGGGGAGGGGGGCTATCAGAGTGGGTTACCAGAGCAGACTCCCAAGCAGAGGGTAACTTAGCCAGTGAGTGCCAGGTGAGGGCCAGCGGGGTTGATGCTCAGTGGTGTCAGTCCCTGGAACTGGGGCTGATTTCCTTCCTTTGTGGAGTCATACTTGAGCCAAGCAGCTGTGGGACCAGGCTTGAGACGAGCAGGCAGAGAGCCTCAACTGTAGGGAGCTGCAAGCCTGGCAGGGGACAGCAACTCAGCAGCTGTGGTGCATGTTTCTTTAAAAAGCCATTGGTTAGTTACTCACAAGCAGCAGGAGGTAGACTAACCAGATAAATCCCTGCCTCAGTCAGGGTTCAGTCTAGAAACTAGAGCCCAAGCCAGGCAGTCCAACAGAAGGGATTTAACACAAGGAGCTAATTACAGATATATTGAGAGAACTGAAGATCCAACAGAGGCTGGGGAAGCAATGCAGAGCTCAGCAATAGCAGTCACTCCCCCAGGGCTACAGGGACAAAGCCAAGTGGTGGTGGTAGAACCGGGTAGGGCTGGGGGGTGGGAAGGGTAAGTGATTGGCAGGAGCTCAGAATCTCTGCCTGAAGCAGCCTCCCACTCATGCCTGGGAGCCTGAGGAATGTAGCTTCCAGCAGGAGGGGTGCAGTGCAACCGAGGTGAGCAGTGCCCATACGTGCAAATGCACAATTGTCTGCAGTGACAGGGGCTGTGAAAACAAAGAAGACGGAGCCTGGCTAAGTGTGGAGAAGCAGTGTTTGAGTAGAGTTCTGAAGGGTTTGGAGGATCCTTCCCCCCAGACCACGGGTTCTTGAGAAGTGACCCTGGGAGCAGTGATATCAGGCATGGGGACAAGAGGCTGGGGGTGCTAATCAGGGCCAGACTGTGCCACCCCTGGAAGACAGGGGAGGGATTTGGGGTTTTATCCTGAGAGCAGTTTGGAGAGCTGCTGGAAATTTTAAACAGGAGAGTGACAGGATCATATCTGGGTTTGGAAACACTTCTCGGGCTTCAGGGATGGACATTAACTGTGCTGTCAGGGAAGATGAGTTTCCTCTTGGAGGAGTGCATGTCTGGACTACCAAACACTCTGCCACCAGGCAGGGTTCCAACTCTCCCAGTCCACACAGCACGAGACAGCAGATAGTCAGGACCCCCACACAGACCTGGGGTGCCCACGTAAGCCTTGCAGATTATAGCTGAGTAATTTTCATTAGATCAGTTCAAGGTCATGTTAACTTCTACAAGGGTGTTTCTATCACCTCTCCAGCCCACCTCTCTGTTGGGTAAATGAGCCAACACTTGCAGGAATCATGATAATGACACGTGACTCTGGCTGATTGTTAGAATCACCGGGAGAGCTTTAGAGACTGCTGGCAGCAAGCCCTGCCCCAGACCAGTCACAGTAGAATCTCCAGGCATGGCCTCACCCCCTACACTTTGAGAAGCTTCCTGAGTAATTGGAATGGATATCCAAAGATTTCTTCTTCTCCCCAAAGAGACTTGCATTACTGTTTTGAAGAACATGATTACTTCAATTCCTTGGGTTTTGTTTCCTCTTGCAGAACAGAAATTGAAAAGAAGGGAAGGGGGTTTATGTGTGGTCTTTCCCCTACTTTTTATAAATTTGTGAAACCCCAAGATTTCCTTCCATTAGAAAACGGACCCGGGTCAAGTCCGCAGGCCCCCCACTCACAGTGTCCTTTATAGTCCTTCTAGTTTCCAAGCTTTCCATTCAAGCAGCCTCTTAAAGTGAACAGTTTTGTTATTTTTTCCTCTGAAATAAACACTCTTAAAATCGAAAGAAAGAAAGAAAGAAAATGGAATAGCTTTTACACAAAGTTTTATGGGATCTTCCTCAAAAGGACAAAACAAACTATATGACTAACCCTGGGTTAGAAAGTACACACAGAAGACATTTCCTCAGTACGCAGAGGCCAGAAAGGAAAGGGAAACCATGCTCCGCTTAGACAGCACCCGATGGCATTCAGAGGGAAAAGCAGCGCCCTTGGGAGCTCCCTCTTTCTAACAGTCCCTCTTTCTGAGCCCAGAGGAGCCTGCCCCTGAGGGGCAGCTCAGGGCAGGGCGCAGGGGAGCAGGGGCTGAGGCTCAGACCTAGGGCTGGGTTACACCAAAGCCGGAAGGAGGCCACACCTGGACTCCACCCCAGCTCTGATTGGCCTCAAGGCCTATTGTTTGTTTGTTCATTTGATTCCATCCACACATTCACACTCAGTCTGAATAGAGTAGTCTTCAGGCAAAATTCTTGGAATTTGACATCCTAGAAGAGGCCTCTGCTTCCAGCTAGATGGAACCTGAGAGTAAATATCTTCACTAATCTGAATTCAGAACATCACTAACTAGGACACTTTCCCTGATGTGTAAATCCAGGAGCTACTGTTTTACTGCAGGGTCCACCTGTTTACTTTCAAAAATCAACACCTATTTTTCACTTCATGTTCAAAGCTGTGGGGTGTGGGCGAGGTTCTGGTAAGGATGATGCAGAGGACTGTGTGCCCACCTCCCAGGAACTAACTGACTGGACTACTCACAGAGCCCCTGGGAGCCAAAGGGAAGTGAAGGCCAAACATGTGACAGTAAGTTACTTTCCCTTTCCCTTCCAGACCTAGACAGCAGCGTGTCGGAAAAGGAGTCCTAGCTCACCCCAGCCCTCAGTGCCAGATAAACCAGGTGAAACTCAAGCTTCAGGCTTCCCACCGGGTTTGGAAAAAAGACCAGACGACCATAATCGGGAGGTTCTGCACTGCTCCTCTGCCTGTCAATGACAAGTAAGCCCCAGATCCACCCCACCTCAAACACACCCACCAGGACCAAGGCTGACCTCAGATGTGACCCTTGTTGAGAGATGCAGTCTCATCATGGGGATAAGCTTTCTTGAAGGAGAGATGACAGAGACCCAGGGTGTCCTGAACCTCCTGCAGAGCCATCTTGGGTTGGGATGCTAAGAAGCCAAAGAGGGTGGACTTTAATTCCCCATTCCCACTTTAATATAGGAAACTCCATTTTATCTGATAGATATATATGTTTTATGTATCTGTTCTATTTAGTTTCTCTGTAGAATTTTATTGGGACAAAGATTGTTCATTGCATATTTCCTCTTCTTCAGCCTCTGCTGGTCACAGTCATGGGTGTGAATCTGGAATTCCTATCCCCTTTGTACCACCTCTAGCAGGCTTTTAGAGTATGTCTTACCACACCTGACCCTTGGAGGGCAGGAGTGGACTCCTGTAGTAATCATCCCATAGATGATTGTAGACCTGACATCATGGAAACACAAGGGCACACAATTCTGAGCCCTCTCTCCCGACCAGCCAGGAACCTGCCCTGAGTGCACACCCTCTTGTTTCTCTTCTCTTGCAGCAAAAATATGGTCTGCTTACCTGAGCCAGTGAACTTAAAAGCAAGTGAGACTGTTTCTTATGACCTGAAAATAACCTGTATATAGTATATGGGCAGGATACATCCCCCCTGGATTGGGGGTGGGGGATGATGGGCATTCAACTTATTCTAAGCCATTATGACTAAGAAAGAATGCAGAAGTCTTGTTTACTTTCTCCATAATTAGCCACCTTAGAGGGGAGAGAGAGTGCTCATTTTACAGAGCTTTATCTCCATTGTCTGTTGAAAGAGTTTTACAAAGATACCATTTCAACCTTCCTATTCATACTTAACTGCAATTGCCCCATGTGCTTGGACAACTGTACCTAGGATTCAATGGAAACATATACAGGAGAAATCCTTTTTTTGCAAATAAAACTATGGAATATCTGAATCATTCAGTTGTTTTATTGGAATGAAATTCTGTTACGTACAAAAAATGTGATTTACAATCTGCAGAATTGGAGAAAACAGTAGATGCTGAATACTCTGCATTAAAATAGCAACTGAAAACAAGTGCTTGGTATAAGAGAGGGAATGGAGGATGGGGAGGAAGATAATACCATTCACCATCCCTTACCATTGCCTTCTCTGGGTATCTGGGAAGTTTAGGTGCTCAGAGCAATCTTTGGAGAATATAGGTGGATTTTCTTTGGGTCAGTGTTTCTCAAATTTTGATCTTTATAAATAACCTCGTGTCAAGCCATAGGCCAACAAGAAATAGATGGTACACTCAAATTGGGTAATTTGAGAATTTATTAAGAGGACTGTTTACAAAGGTGTTGGCAGGAAGTGAGAAAATCACGAGGGACAGTGCAAGTTCCCTGGGGCTGGGGGCAGTGGGAGCTGCTGTGTTCTATGTCTGAAGAGGCCAGAGGAGGAAGCACCAGAGTCTGGAGACAGAGAGATCTGCGGGACCTCTGGTCAAGGGACAGTGAGGGGGCAGCAATCCTGCAGAGAGGGAACCAAGTAAACAGATTCTCCATCCTCAGTTTTCTTTCTTCCCTCATTCTCCTGCTGGTGTTCCCACTGAGTGACTCCAGCCAGAAGCTGGAAGGCAAGAGGCACGTTGATGTGGCCCCAGGGCATAAAGCAGAACAGAGAAGATGGGAATGGCTGGGATGGCCATGGGAACAGAGAGACATGGCGTACACTTTCACTGCCTTCTCCATAGCCAGGTACTCCTGGGTTCCTCTGCACTGAATAGTTTTGCCTGTGTTGTGTGTGTGCTCAGTCGCTCCAGTCATGTCCAACTCTTTGAGAGCCCCTGGACTGTAGCCCTCCAGGCTCCTCTGTCCATGGGATTCTCCAGGCAAGAATACTGGAGTGGGTTGCCATTTCCTCCTCCAGGGGATCTTCCCGACTCAGGGATCAAAACTGCACCTCCTGTGACTCTTGCACTGGCAGGCGGATTCTGAACCACTGAGCCACCTGGGTTTGGCTTAAGTCTTAAAAATCATTTTAACCATTTTTAAGTGTATAATTTAAGTAGTATTAAGCACATTCACATTGTTGTGCAGCCATTACCACTATCCATCTCCAGAAATTTTTCATCATCTAGGACTGAAACTCTGTCCCCATTAACCAATAACTCCCCATTTGCTGCTCCCCTCAAATGCTGGTAACCACCATTCTAATGTCTGTCTCTATGAATTCTACTCTTCTAGAATAGCTGATGCAATCATACAATATTTATACTTTCGTATCTGGCCTGTTTTACTTATAATGTCTCCATGGTTCATCCATATTGCAGCAGATGTCAGAATTTCCTTCCTTCTCAAGGGTGAATAATATTTTACTGTGTGTATAAACCACATTTTGTTTATTGTTTCATCCGTCAGTGGACACTTGGATCACTTCCACCTTTTGGCTGTTGTGAATAATGCTGCTAAGAACGTGGGTATACATACAGAGTTTGAGTCAAAAAAAAAAAAAAAAAAAACTAAATAAATGGGCTTTGAAAGGAAACTGCTGACTTGCCAATTCACTCTCCACAATAGAGGCTGGGCAAATGATGCAAGCAACAGGCTGCAGCTGCATCCGGGCTAAGTCACCTAGGTCATAAGGAGAGAGAGCTTCAGCCCTTGTCCAAAGGCCAGGTGATGGAATGTGAATGCTCACAGACACACTTTGTTTTCTGCACTGTACACCCCAGTCAGTAGAACAACATATCTGAAGAATCTTCTTTAATATATGGACTTAAGAGGTTTTTTTCCCCTTCAAAACCCAAACCTTTCTTTCCTTTTATCCTTCCCTTTTTTACTCCACCCAGGTTCCCAGCAAGAACCTCCCTAGAGGAAAGGGTGGAGGCAGAAAGCAGAGCAAATGCCAGTGTGGCTGAATGGAAAGCTGAATTTAGGGACCGTCCCAAATGCCCTGTGCTGAACCTAGAAATGTAAAGGCCAAAAGTGATCACAGGGAACTTAATTTCTAATTTTAAAAAGGTTTTACAAGACTATCCTTTTTTGCATGTGTATTAAATAAGGTTTTAGGGAGGGAAAAAAAACCTCCCTAGAGACAGACCTACCCTGAACTGAATGAGACTTCATTTCCTGTTCTCTTACTTTAAAGCACTGTTAGACTCTCACATTTTATTTTGCTCCCCATCAGAAACTAGATCATTACCTTACATGGAAAGCCAGTTTCCCTTATAAAAATAAATACGAGAACATAACAGTGTTTAAAAACTCCAACTAGCTCCTGTGGCTTGTTGAAGGCTCTTATGCCCCAGGCCTGCTTTATCCTTATGAAAAAGAAAAAATCAGCAAGTGTGAGAGAAATGTCAAAAACTTATCAACACCTAACAGAGACTTTCTTCTGTATATGCAATCAGTGGACTGAAAGAAATTTAGAGCATGACTAGAAAATTCACCATGAGATCTGATGTTATTTATTGCTGGGTCTATGTGCTACATTAAACTACACTGCTTATGCTCTAGGAAACCTGGCTTTACATATGTGGGATGTGTGTGGAGTTAAGAAAAGGGGAGCGGTAACAGAACTTGCTTGATGGCAGGGCAAGTGTGGGTCTCCCATTCACACCCATGTCACTCCCAACTCCCGATGAGACATGGTTTCATAAACAGAGACTGTTGTTGTTCAGTTGCTAAGTTGGACACCATGAACTACAGCATGCCAGGCTTCCCTGTCCTTCACTATCTCCTGGAGTTTGCTCAAATTCATGTCCATTGAGTCAGTGATGCTATCTAACCATTTTATCCTCTGTCGCCCCCTTCTCCTTTTGCCTTGAATCTTTCCCAGCATCGGGGTCTTTTCCAATGAATTGGCTATTTGAATCAGATGCCCAAAGTGTTGGAGTTTCAACTTCAGCATCAGTCCTTCCAATGGATATTCAGGGTTGATTTCCTTTAGGATTGACTGGTTTGATCTCCTTGCAGTCCAAGGGACTCGCAAGCATCTTCTCCAACACCACAGTTCAAAAGCATCAATTCTTGGCACTCAGACTTCTTTATGGTACAACTCTCACATCCATACTTGACCACTGGAAAAACCATGATTTTGACTATACAGACCTTTATAGGCAAAGTGATGTCTCCTTAATTCAGGAACTGGCCCCTGTACTTATGTGATACTAAAAACATTAATTCTGGAGGCTTCTTCTCTCTGGCCACTATTCTGAGTATGTTCAGTTTGTACTGCAGTCCCCAGAGTGGGCTCCATTTACTAGGCTTTCTCCCCACAGGGTAGACCAGAGGCACATGGTTCATTTGTTCTTTGTCAATCCTCCATTGCTTCACCTAAGAGTTGTTTTATGGTTACCTTCAGTTCTTCAGAGTTTAAAAATCTGTATTGATCCAGCTTGCCTGCTTTCTTGTGGAGTTAATTTTTTGAATCTGAATGAACTTTCCATGTAATGCAATTCCTTCATATATTATTATTGTAGTCTCTCCAACCTGTCAGAAAGTTTTCACGTCCTAATCTTATCTTAAAGAATACTTAGTGCTCCCTCTAGGCTTTATGTCATTTATATCTATATCTATATGTATATATATATGATATTTTTTGTAGACTCCTTTTCTATATCTATAGCTAAGAACTTGAAAGGAGGCCAAGGGTAGAGACCTACTTCTGTGTTAGTTGCTCAGTTGTCTCTGATTCTCTGTGACCCCATGGACTGTAGCTCCCCAGGCTCACCTGTCCATGGAATTCTCCAGGCAAGGATACTGGAGTGGGTTGCCATTCCTTTCTCCAGGAGATCTTCCCAACCCAGGGATCAAACTCAGGTCTCCTGCATTGCAGGCAGATCCTTTACCAACTGAACCACCAGGGAAGCGGAGATAACAAATTGAAATCAACAAATTGATTGATCTTAATCAAGAACACATTATGAGGAAAGTTTCAATTTTTTATATGTACAATACCCTGACTAAAATATGATTTTATAAATAAAATAAAATAACTTTAGCATGACTTAATTCCTGGAAATGCAGGCTCCTAATAATTGCTACTTTATTATCTAAATACATGTCAGCAAACTTTTTAGTGAATTATTCTTTGCTGGGAATCAACATCAAACTTCCTGATCTCTAATTTTAAGAGTCTCTGCTTTCTGGTTACTGGAGAGAATATATATACCCACCATCTTCTAACCTTCTCTTTGGGATTATCTAGTGATTACTGAATAAAGACCCCAGTTACCCAGCAAAGTCTTTCTAAAACAAGATTATAATTCAAGGTCTGAATACTGGGGTTGATTTAAAGCAATTGAGTGATTTCTTTTCAACCTTGGTGTTCCTGTTACTTTCACCCCAAAGCAATACATGTTCATTTTGACAAGTCAGATTGTAGACACACTTTATGGTTTCCATGACCCCAAGGTAATGAATGTTAATAGCTTGATGTATGTCCTATACATCTTTCACATCAATACAAATATACACACACACTTGTTGGACTTTTTTTGTTTGGGTTTTTTTTTTTTTAAACAAAGATGAAATCATAACACACACATCATTCTGTAATTTTCCTTTGTTATTCACAATATATCTTGAATATTCCTCCTGGGCCATACATAGACTTAATTTATTCCCTGGATATATATATTTCAGAGCATGATCATACCATAATTTAACCAGGCACTTTCTTGTGATGAATATTAAGGCTGTTTCCAGTTTTCTTCAATTACAAATGGTGCTGCAATAAGTATTTTTATAAATTTACTTCTATATGATATATTTCTTTAGTGAGAATAGCTGGGTCAACAGATACAGCAAAAGTTTAGTAGTGCTGTATTACTTTCCAAAAATGTCATATCAATTCACATACATTCTGACAATGGTTGAAAGAAATAGTTTCTTTGCAACTACTTATTCAAGTAATTGCTTCACCTAAGATCAGTAACCCAAATCACCAAATTTCTCCTCTGGAGTTACCATGTGGTATTCAACACTTTCCAAGTTGGCTGACCAGTTGGACATACATGAAATTGGAGTAATGCTTTTTCCTTCAGAAGAATAGGGGCCTGAAATTTTATTACCTTTTAAAAATGACATTCATTTAGACATAGCAGTCCTCAGAGCAGTGAAATTTCCTATAGGTGAGCTGTGATGAACTTTTAAAAATAAAGGCTATGTTTTTATGATTATAAAATTCAACTAATTTTTAAAAATATTTATTTTGCTGTGCTAGGTCTTAGGTACATGGGATCTTTGATCTTCAATGCAGCATGTGGCATCTACTTCTATGACCAAGCCCTGTGCATTGGGAACATGGAGTCTTAGTCACTGGACCACCAGGGAAGTCCCAAAATTCAACTAATATTAAAAGTTATGAAAGAGAAAGTGAAAAGCTAAAACTTCCTGAGGATTTAGCATTCTAATCCCTTTATATATATAAATTATCATATAATCCTCCAACAATTGTATGTACTTCATTTTACATATAAGAAAACTGAGGGACAGGAAAATTTAACAATTTGCCCATGGTTAGACAACTAGGTTCAGGGTTCACACCAAGCTGTCTGACTCTGTCATCTGGGCTCTAACCACCACATTATACAGTTGTACATATAAACTTGCCCAGTTGGTTTCTAGTACTTAGATGTCTTAACCAATGTCTCTAAAGAAAGATCTCCTCAGTCCGGCCCCATCCTATCTAACTAAAATTACCTGCCATTTCCCCCAGTGTGCTTAAGCCAGTATCCCCTAAAAGATACTGTGGACAATGCCTTCTCCAAGCCTTTGCAGCTGCTGCTACCTCCATTCAGGTTCTGCCAGTCGTTCTGGGTCCACTTCCAGCTCTCTCCTCTGGGAAGCCCGGCCACTCACAGGTCATTGCAGTTGGTATCTGTGCAGCCTTGCAGTGATGGTGAATAGCTTATTCCAAGTTGATCAGGCTATATTTTCTCTTTCTCTGTGTCTTCCATATCATAAGCATGCAATAAAAGCTCTTTTAATTAAAGATAGTGCTCTAAGGATATAGACAAAGGCAAACAGAGAAGATAAGGCACAGAGAGACTTGACTCTAAAGGTTGGTGTCTTTTCATAAGTTTTAGGAATGGCCTTCATTTATTCAACTTGTCTTAAAATTTCACCTGCCATTGTTACACTTTAACCTTTAAAAACCTCTGCAGAGGGAGCTCTGGTTGTGCATATAAAGGAAACTACATTGAAACATAACTCTTCCCAGATTGCTGCATTCTCATCCAGTCCTTCATCTCCTTGTTGAGTGCTCCTAAGTGACATTCTGAAAGTGACATACTGCTTTCCCTAGCCTTAAACACACCTCTGACCTCACTTTCGAGCACGCCCAGGCCCAGTGGTGACCATCTCAGTCCTGCCTCTTCTCCAGAAGAGATGGCTTCCTCCTTCTAGAGGAGAGTTTAGAGGTGATGGGAACATTGCTGTTCCTGAGTCCTTCCATGCCCGTTTGAAGGCCTTGAAATCCTCCCTGATCCTCAGTATTTGCCCTCTTATTTATGAAACCATACTGTTTAATTTTTGTGGCCATTCAGTATCTTGACAGTAACCCAAACTCAATTCATGCAAAATCAAATCAACATCTCCCCCAAAGTTATTCTTCCTCTCCTTACTGTAAGAGCCACCACCATCATCCAATCTCCAGGCTTGAGGCCTGAGTCATCTTTGACGCAGAATGCGCTTGCTATAAAAAACAAAACCTGTTTCTTAAAAAATTGTTTGTTACCTGTCCCCTCCTGTCTGTTCCCTCGGATATGTTGTAAGACCCTGGATCTGACACCAAACTCAAACTAGTCTCTTTTCCCCCAGCTTCTTTCTCCCTTAGTCCATTGTATTTACCTAGGCCAGATAACCCTTCTACAAACTCTTTTTAAACTTACCGTTCTCCTGCTCCATAATTTTCACTGATGTCCTTAGAATAAAGGCTTCATTAACTTCTTAATGTAGACTTCCAGAACTTTGTGGCTAAATTCTTTTTTCCTTGATTTCTTTCTTACTGTTTAGCAAAAGAAATCCTTAGCCCCCGATGAGTTGATTCACTATAATTATTATTATTATGTTCTTTAAATAACCTTTCATATTAGTCATCAAGCCACAGGAGAGTCAGAGAAGGAAACCAAGACCCAAAAAGATTAAGGGAATTTCCCAAAGCTGTTAGCCACTAGAGGAAAGCATACCTATTCTCCCATTTATATTGTACTTCCAAACTTGGGCACTTCTACTGGGTTTTGATAAATCTAAATGGCTCTTCATTACATGTGAATGGGAGCTTTAATAACATTTTGAAGATAAACAAGGGACAGTGTTTATCTGGAAGT